>NC_083881.1:40041688-40119188 GCF_032452875.1 Bos javanicus
TGTGTGTGTTTTCCTGTAAGTTTCTGGTGGTACTGAGTAAAAAGACACCCTCCCTTAGGATCAGTTGAAAGTCTTCTGCTTAACTCTGTTGTTATTTTGCATGACTTCCCAAGCTAGTAATGTTTTTATCCCATCCCCTTATGGGTGTGGCACAGGTAAAAGTGTTCATTAAATGGCAAATAACACTTTTATAGGGGCAAAAGCTTTGTAGATGTAATGAATATGTCCAAATGTTGAATCTCATTTGTCACATACCTTGACTTGACTTCTTCTGAACCCTAATTACTGGTTAATTTATTTTCTGCAGTTTGTTTACTGGATTGGCCTGATTGTCTTGGGTCATGTACAGCGGGAACAGATTCATTTCTATGATGAATAACTTGGTAACTTATTAAAAACTTCTTTTGTCCAGAGGATATTAAAATTCAGAAAATATTGCAAACCATTAGTCACTGTAACAAGCTCTAATATGATTGCAAAATCCATTTTGCAAGTGTTATCTATTGATTTATACTAGGAATCAGTGGTAACTATACTATCAGGAGTCACCCGGCGATTATGATACCTGCAACTCTTCAAATATGCTTTCAAACTATAAACAGGCCACAAAAAGAGCAGAATGTGGCTATCTGGGGCAGGTCCAGGCATTATTTATTTGGGTTGGCCTGCCACTATTTGTTTGGGCTGTTTCTTGAAGTTCAAATGCTGGGTTGATGTACTGAGCGTGAAAACCTAAAGTCGTGGTGTGAGAATTTGTAACATGCCTGTGATGTTGGTGCTCCGTGGATCAATAACGAAAGCATTAGATTTGGGTTACACAGTTTGAGGGGAGTGCAGGCCCTCACGTAAGATGGAAAACTTCCAAGTTGATGGTATTGAAAACAGAATAGAATGATTATAATTCATCGCTTTTACAGCAACAGCTGACAGCCGTTCAATTGTCAACTTTTCTTCTGTTGATACCTTATCTATTAAAACTTTTAGAATACCTGGGAGAAAAAAAAAACACATTAAGTTTGTATAAATAATAGATCTCGACCCTGGGAGCTATATAGAATATTCATGAACTGTGCTTATAGTCACACAACTCTAACACTTTAAATTAACATGTTGTGAATAGAAGATATAAATGTACAAATTTTTCTGCTTTATTAATCTCATGTGGGAAGCTAAAGAAAGGTAGAGCATTCTTGTTGATTTTCTCAGGAAAGGCTATTTAGTCTCATTGCTGGACAATTATTTACATGTGTGTATGTGTGTGTTAAGTTTATCCATGAATATGGACTGACCACCATCACTGTCTGCAGAGCAATTTGCTAGATGCCAGGGTTACCCTTGAAGTTCCCTTTCAGCGAGGGCTGGATTTTGTCTTTGATTGTATAACAACCAGATGAGATAGAACTTGCTTATAAATAGGTCCTTAAAGCAGAGAGAGCTTGAGATACCAGAACCAAAGGCTATATGTACTCTTTTTAAAATTTATATTTATTTCATTTTTGGCTGTCCTGAATCTTCATTGCTGTGTGGGCTTTTTTTCTAGTTGCAGTGAGTGGGGCTACTCTCTAGTTGCCGTGCTCAGGCTTCTCGTTGCAGTGGTTTCTCTTGTGGAATACAGGCTCTAGGGTGCTGAGACTTCAGTAGTGTGGCTCCCAGGCTCTAGAGCACAGGCTCAATAGCTGAGGTTCACAGGCTTAGTTGCTCTGCGTTATATGTGGTCTTCCTGGATCAGGATTGACCCTGTGTCTCCTGCACTGGCAGGCAGATCCTTTACCACTGAGCCACCTGGGAAGCCCGGCTATATATATACTCTTACCTTCAAAATGTTATGTCATATACAAATTAACTCTCCCCACTATCTTCTTTATTTACTTATCTCTTAAATACCTAAGTGTCCTTGTAGGGTAGTGTCTCCAAATGGTCAGGAAAAAAAAACACACTCTGAACAAGCTTACCTTGAATTAAAAAGATTAAAGAGATAAATATTGGAGCCATTGAAACTCAGTATTGGGCAGCTGGACTCTATTATTTTGCATCAGCCTTCAAAGAGCATTTATTCATTCTAGCAGTCACTAGAAAAAATTCCTCCAGAGTAGCAATGTGTTAAGAATGCAGTTTCTAAACTGATTCACAGAAACTGTGCATCAGATCCAGAGGATTTTCAAGAGCAGTAATGAGGATATTAGCAAGCTTGGTCAGCCTGTGTAAGCAAAATAAAATTGCTCTATAAGTAACATTAATTGCTTTTAAATGAGACCCTAACAAATTAGCCTAGGCCTGGAAAAAATGATGGTTTATAATATGGTGAAAATATTAAAATTGGACTTAAAACGGTGTCTGAGCTAATGACTAGACAATAATTGCCTATATAAAATTCATTTTCATTAGGAGTTTAATTTACATCATTTTGCATTGTGAATTATTCAGACTTTAAGGGAAAGTGACAGTAGCAGTGAAAAGACAGATAAATACATGGCTGGGAGAAAAACAGTTCTCATTGACAGCATATTGGTTCATAACACTCCCAAATGTGGGGATGTGTCAGGGCAATTTGAATGGGCCGCTTTACCTCTTGCATGGTCAACCTGAAGCAGTCTTATCTCAAAGAAGTGTGTGTCCTTATTCCAGTTTAAGGAGGTTAGAGGTTAAAGGTTAAGGGGTAGCTTAAAAGCATCATCTGCCTAGCTGCTTAACTTTAACCTGATCAATTTAATGAAAATCTGTTTTACAGATGTTGTTTTAATGTATTTGGCAGGATTTAAGCAGCTTTAACATTAGACGTATGCTAGTAAAAATTATTTCTTTATTTGACCAGAACAACACCTTTCCTTTCATGTTTAAGGTAGAAGGCTTGTGGGTTATGGTATTTTGGCAAAGAACCCAGAGGCAGAATGTGTTGATGATCTTTCCATATGGGCTCCAAAAAAAAAAAGGAATACCTTTATGTCTATTGCTAACGATGACTGCAAAAACAAACAAAGCTGCATTCGTTTTTTTGGCAGTATTCTTTTCCTTAGGATTTTTTTGTAAAGGAATTTTGTTATTCTGAAGACAAGCTTGCTCATTTCTTCAAGCAAACTTCTCTGAAACATTAGGCACTATTCAAATTTTGATTTTATTTTTCCTCCAAAAATTTTAATGATGAAGCAAAATTGGGCTAAGAAATTTAAACAATAAACTGAAACTGCAGATTGCACTTAATCTTCTCTTTTAATGTCTGAAAGTATATTTAAAGTGAGGCTAGTAAGTAATGAATGTATGAAGTGAAAGTGTTGGTCACTTGTTTGTGTCCGACTCTTTGTGACCCCATGGACTGTAGCCCACCAGGCTCCTCCATCCATGGGATTCTCCAGGCAAGAATACTGGAGTGGGTGGCCATTCCCTTCTCCGGAGGATCTTCCCAACCCAGGAATCAAACCCAGGTCTTCTACATTGCAGGCAGATTGTTTACCATCTGAGCCACCAGGGAAGCCCCTGTGTGTGCGTATCTATATCTATATAATGCCAAAACAGTGTTCTCAGCTAACCACTTTATTAGATTTGATTATATTTTTCTAATTTCACGCCTTTGCATCCTCTACAAATTTCTGTAAATTGATATTCACATAATGAGTCCTCAATAAATATTTGTAAGATGAATAATGGACTAATGCATAAATTGAGAAATGTATCAAAGAAACTACTTCCAATCCTCATTAAAAAATGCACTGCAATTTAGTCTACCCCTTAAGTGATCCCAATCCTTTTCTAAAGTGTCCAGTAGAAAGATGTAGCGAAAACCACTAAGCACTCCACATTCCAACTGAGAACAAACAAGACTCTGGTAATATTTCAGATTCACAGTTTACCTTATTCTTGCCTTAGAATGGCTGAAACTTTTCTGGCCAGCTGATTGGTTGACTGCCATCCTGTGCCGGGTGTGCAAATATGCTTGCCACACCTGTGCTTCAGCTGCTTTTATATGTATTTTTAAATGAGGTGTTCACAGCTTCACTGGATCAAAGTTGAAAGCTTAATTATACTAGTCTTTTTTTCTTCTTCTTGCATCTGCTGGTTGTGAAGGAGAATCATCTGTCTGAATTCCGTAAGGCTGTTTTCATATTTGGATTTCAAATTGGCTGAGGGCAGTGAATGAATCTTCTGTCTCCATGATGAGCAAAGGAAGACACGTGGGATTTAGTCCTACGTAACTTTTAGCGTAACAGTCCCCCAAGGAACATTTTTGGAGTTTTCTCATTATCCATGTTATGGATGAAAGAATCCAGGTTAAGAACTAAAATCAAGGTGCGGGGGAGGGTCACAGAAGAGAGTGCAAAAAAAGAAAAAAACACGTTGGGCAATGTTTATGGCAAGGAAATAAAAAATGGTATGATTAGCTTCACCTGCCTTTTTTTTTTTTAACTGGTAGGAAATATAATAATCTGATCAGTTTGGAATTAACAAAGAATCATAAGCATTTTCATTTCAATAGGCCTGAGTCCAACTTTGCAATTTAAAATCAAATATACCCGATATGTACCATTTCAATTATTGAACTGTCATTGTCCGTGTGTGATGGTAAAAGAGGTCAGGAGATTGTGTGGTGCCTATTTGCATAAAAGTCATTGTGCTAAAGGAAATTGGAATATGTGTGTGTATCTAAAAAACCAAAACAGGTTTTTCTTAATCTTATTCTAGTCATTTGTTTAGATAAAGAAAGCTGTTTTCAGAGATAAACAAAAGTTATTCTTTTCTGTTGCTAAACATTAACCTGAATATGGAAATTTTTGCACTTTTTGCATTAGTTTCCTATTTCTGTTCCTTTCAAGGTTGAATTTCAGTGTGAAATTTAATTCCAGCTGCAGGATTTATTTTTTTTAAAGTAATCACAACTCAAATTATTTTATTGTATTTTCATGTAAAAAGCAAGGCAGAGGCTGAAAAAGTTCCTGTAGTAGAACAATACATGCTGGCTTAATACTTATAACTAATAAATACACAGATCAAATAGAGATTAGCTGGTTAGCTAATAGCAACTAATAAATCACTAGTGTTTTCAGATCACAATGTAATTGGCCAGACCTACTACTTCGTCTACTTCTGTTTTTAAGCTTGACATTTACTAAAGCACACCATGTGTTAAAACATGGCTGCTGCTGCTGCTGCTAAGTTGCTTCAGTCGTGTCTGACTCTGTGCGACCCTATAGACGGCAGCCCACCAGGCTCCTCCGTCCTTGGGATTCTCCAGGCAAGAACACTGGAGTGGGATGCCATTTCCTTCTCCAATGCATGAAAGTGAAAAGTGAAGGTGAAGTTGCTCAGTCATGTCCGACTCTGTGCGAACCCATGGATTGCAGTCCACCAGGTTCCTGTGTCCATGGGATTTTCCAGGCAAGACCCAGCACAAATACGGGCGTTCTCACTGCATTCACAAGGCAAGAAATATATATTACAGTATGAGTTGAGAACTCTCTTTGTATTCCAGTAGGGAAAAAAGGATCAAAAATATCTGTTTATCCAGATACATTTTATATATATATATATATATATATATTTCGGTATGTATATTTTAATATATACAGATAGATACACACACCTATAGATACATATTGATACATGCCAATCTGTAGAAGGATGACTTTAGACCAGGTATTCACAACTTATTACATCCATGTCAGGAGAGATAAAACGATATTGCATGTGTGGAACTGTTACCAAACCCGAACAAAATTTAAAGAAAGCAAAGCGTGTCACTGGGACTCCCTGATTTTATTTTTGATGTGTCTTTCCTTAACTGGTCCTGCCATATCCCCACACATCAGGCATTCACCGTTATCCTCTTCTCTCTTTGCTGAAATCCTTACTGTTTTCTCCTACCTAGATCTTCTCTTCGTGGAAATACTCTGTGTTGAGAGTTCACCCATCTAATTCTCCAAAGAAAACGAGCATCCTTTTAATTAAGGAGGAAGGACACCTTTCTGTAAAAGCAGAGTAGTGCATTAAAAGGTGTAAATGACTCTCAGGTTTTTTCCCAGAGTACATTTGGTTTTAAATGAACCACTTAATCTGGATGAATTTCTAATGTATGAGGGGGAACCAGTTGTTATGTCAGGTATGGGGATATGGAGGGTGGTGGCCAACCCTAACAGCTTCCTTCATCTCTCTCCTTCTAAACACACACACACACACACACACACACACACACACACACACATCACATATCACATATCACATATCATACCCAACCTCCACCTCAGAAAAGTAGTAAAAACTGGCACTACCCCAGGATCATGTCAACTCAGACTTTGGGATTTATGTTACAGTGTTTGTATAAGTTGTGCTCATTGTCTCATGTGAAGTGTAGAAAGAAAGTGTTAGTCACTCAGTAGTGTCTGTCTCTGCGACCCCATGGGCTGTAGCCCGCTAGCCTCCTCTGTCCATGGGATTTTCCAGGCAAGAATACTGAAGTGGGTTGCCATTTCCTTCTCCAGGGGATCTTCCTGACCCAGGGATAGAACCCATGTCTCCTGCATTTAATCCAAAGTTGTAAATCCCTATGTATCTCCCATCTTGAGATCATTTTAGGAAATGCAGACAGAGGTTTACATCTCATGATGAATGTACTCTCCCCATTGGTTTCTTTGGCTTCCACGTAATCGTCCTTGTTAGTGGAGCTTGTTTAAAATCACCAAAATGCTTGCGTGGGTGCTGGGATGCCATGCGGTAAGGCGGCCAACGTCATATGTTAAACAGGCCTTGCGCTGCTGAAAGGGTCTTGGCCCCGGGTGGAGTGAGGAGGAGCTGGCATGTGCATAATGACCGCGATTCTGCTTCCAAAACATCTGGCCTGCCGGAGTTCTACTGGAAATGCTTTACCAAGTTTGCTTGAAGTCTGAGCCTGTGCTCAGGCTGAGTTCAATTAGACGTGGAGATTTGTTCATTATTCAGATAATTTAGGCCTTCAAAAGGCACTTCTTTCACCCCTGAATTATCAGTGTATTTCCAGAGACCTTATGGTGATATGATTTATTCAAAAGAAGAGCAACAGTTGGAGGCACAGCCCCCGAGAACCTGCTGGGAAACATCTTCATAGATTCTGTAACCAAAGAGGAACATGGTGATTGATGTTCTGTTTGCAGAATACCCAAATGACATCCCAAGTCTTTCTTCTGATAAATACAGAAACATTCATTGAGCACTTCGTTTAGACTGGGTTTTTAAATGTATCTGTTTATGGAACTAGTCCCATTAATGAGGAAGGATACAAACCGTGTTCTCTAAGGTGATGCTTCCTAGCTGACTCTGTTCTTCCAATGTGGCAGGGCCTTTAATCAAATTAAGGGTTGAATCCATATACTAAATCCTAAAGAAAATAAACCCTGAATATTCATTGGAAGGACCGATTCTGAAGCTGAAGCTCCAATACTTTGGCCACCTGCTGTGAAGAGCTGGCTCATTGAAAAAGACCCTGTTGCTGGGAAAGATGGAAGGCAAAATGAGAAGGGGGCGGCAGAGATGAGATGGTTAGATAGTGTCCCTGACTCAATGGACGTGAATTTGAGCAAGCTCTGGGAGATAGTGAAGGACAGGAACGCATGGCATGCTGCAGCCCATGGGCTCTCAGAGAATCGAGCAGGACTTAGCAACTAAACAACAACCACATACTAGCCCTCAAAAGCTTCTGTGTTTTTATTCATCAATGGTTGGTCAAAGGCTAGGTGTGATTGCTTTCTTGGGTCATCAGTAGCTATAGAACAATATGTCTTGGCTGACTCATTGCTCTTTTGCAATGTAAGACTTTGTGAGTCAGTTTCAGACAAAGGTTATGGTGGGAATTACAGAGTGAACTAGAGCTTCTCTATTAGTTGGAAGATTTATGTTGTTCTTTAAACATGAGGATGGTGCTACATCCTTCTTTAAACATGCTGCCGCTGCTGCTAAGTTGCTTCAGTCGTGTCCGACTCTGTGCAACCCCATAGATGGCAGCCCACTATGCTCCCTGGTCCCTGGGAGTCTCCAGGCAAGAACATTGGAATGGGTTGCCATTTCCTTCTCCAATTCATGAAAGTGAAAAGTGAAAGTGAAGTTGCTCAGTCGTGTCCGACTCTTAGCAACTCCATGGACTGCAGCCTTCCAGGCTCCTCCGTTCATTTTCCAGGCAAGAGTACTGGAGTGGGAAACATGAGGATGATGCAATTCCTAGAAAATGAAGAAGAAAACAATTTGCTAAAGATGCAAAATGTGTCAAATTACAACTTCAGTCAATTCCCTTTTAGAACAAAGAATGTAACTTTGAGTCTTAGAGTCTTGGAGACTGTGAGTTCTGTTTACAATGCTATTGAGGAGAATTCTACTTAAAGGTAAATTATGGTGATGACAGTTCTGTTGTCACTGATAGTAACTACTGTATGTGGTTAACATTCCATTTCCCTTAGTTTTATAATACTTTATTAATATTCTATGTTTCTTTAAAGGAAAAGTACTTTTGCAGCTTTGAATATAATACATATATTAAATATGTATATGTAAATATAAATGTGTATTGAGATCATATTATTATTTTATGGATACATATTTTCCTAAAGACTTTCATTGGAAATATTTGGAAGCATAGAATATACTATAGGCTTCCCTGGTGGCTCAGACGGTAAAGAATCCACCTGCAATGTGGGAGACCTGGGTTCAATTCCTGAATTGGGAAGATCTCCTGGAGAAGGGAGCAGCTACCTATTCCAATATTCTTGCCTGGAGAATTCTATGGACAGAGGAGCCTGGCAGGCTACAGTCCATATGGTCACAAAGAGTTAGACATGACTGAGTGACTTTCACTTCACTTCATCTGTCATTGGGCTTCTCTTGTGGCTCAAACAGTAAAGAATTTGCCTGCAATGCCAGAGACTTGGGTTCAGTCCCTGGGTTGGAAAGATCCCCTGGAGAAGGGCATGACAACCCACTCCAGTATTCCTGGAGAATCCCATGGACTGAGGAGCCTGGTGGGCTACAGTCCATGGGGTCACAAAGAGTTGGACATGACTGAGCGACTAACACTTTCAGATTGAATCTTCCATACTATTGGGCTTCCCTCCTAGCTCCTTCGGTAGAGAATCTGTCTGCAATGCAGGAGACCCAGGTTCTATTCCTGAGTCAGAAAGATCCCCTGGTGAAAGGAATGGCTACCCACTCCAGTATTCTTGCCTGGAGAATTCCATGGACAGAAGAACTGGTGGGCTGCAGTCTATGGAGTCACACAGAGTCGGACAGCACTGACTGACTTTAAAAAACGAAATTCATTTGGGAGTCCACTTTTATCCCTTCAAGTGACAGATTATTTTTAAGATCCTGCAATTGTGATGTAACAGAAGAGCTCAGTAGTAGGATTTACACCCACAAAAGCAGTCAACTAACATGATGAACTTACAGCTTTTGGGAGCATCTCCGAACTGGAAGGAGACACAGCTGTTTAAAATTGTTACCTGTCTACTGTCACAACAGAATTCTTTCTCTTTAAAGAAACTTCCTTTTCCTGACATTTTGGGGGTGCTTGGTATATTAAATAGAAAGGACTCATAGAATATTTATCACTTCGAGTGCCTGAGCTCTCAGTGCTTGCAAGTTAAGCACCTTCGGAAGCTGCCTTAATTCATTCAGGTCACCAGGGTACTCCAGCAGTAATGTACTAAATGGTACCCTGCTGACCTGAAAGAGGGAATGTGCCTCCCTAAGCATTTAACTTCCTCCACAGCAACAAGTAAAAGCACAGTCTAGTCTCTACCCAGGACCCCAGTCTTCTCTTCCCTTTTCCCAACATCCTAATAACTACTGGAGGAAGTCCTCTTCATTTGCTATGTACCTAGCATTTTAAAAGATAATCTTGTTTTGAATTTTTGTTTTAAACTTGTATCTTCTGCTTCTTACTTTGATCCCTTTCATTCCAAGTTTCCAGGAATTTTCTTTCCACCATAGGTTTCTTTCTTTCTTTTTAAAATCTCTTTATCCTTTATTTTTATTTATTTATTTTGGCTGCACTGGGTCATCATTGCTGCTCTTGGGCTTTGCTAGTTGCAGCGAGTGGAGGCTACTTTCTAGCAGTGGGGCACAGGCTTCTCATTTCGGTGGCGTCTCTTGTTGTAAAGCACAGGCTCTGGGTGCACGGACTTCAGTAGTTGCAGCATGCAGGCTCAATAGCTGTGGCTCCCAGGCTGAGTTGCTCCGTAACATGTGGGATCTTCCTGGACCAGGGATCAAACCTGTCTTCTGCATTGGCAGGTGGATCCTTAATCACTAGAACACCAGGGGAGTCCACCACTGTGGTTTCTAATGCACTCCCCCCTTCCTCTTTTTCCTCCTTGAGAATTTGCTAATGATTCCAGAGAACTGGTCCACATCTTTTTAGAATTATTGACATGAACTTAGAGATGCTTGAGGTAATCTTTGCCTTCCTGAATCTGGCTTCCAATCCTGCAAAAAAAATTCTCAGTCATTGACACCACTGTAGTTGAGTATATTCAGTGATGAATAATCTTTTAATGAAAAGTAAGAATAGTTTCAGTTGTTGAAGTGACAGAACTATTGGTAGGAGAGACTCCCAATTTCGGTAGCCAGTGCGTGTAAAGGATATAAGGACATTCTGATAATTATGGTGGGCAGTATCTTTCAAAGACTTCCAATATTTCTCACTATTGCTTTGGCAGGCCTGCAAAGAACACTAGCATGTGTCCTCAGGGCCTGAAGTCATTCACTGTTCAGTTGTGGGGAATCTGATAACAAGTCTAAGTGCCATCACTTCTAGAAGAGTGTTGGTTTACAAAGTATCTCCTTTAAAGTGAAAGTGTTCCTCAATCAATTGTGTCAACTCTTGCAACCCCATGGACTGTAGTCCGCCAGGCTGCTCTGTCCATGGAATTCTCCAGCCAAGAATACTGGAGTGGGGTGCCATTCCCTTCTTCAGGGGATCTCCTGACCCAGGGGCCGAACCCATGTTTTCTGCATTGTCAGGCAGATTCTTTACCATCTGAGCCACCTTAAACTCAACATATCATACCTTAAACTCAGCACTTACCACCGAGTAACAGAGTGAGGGACACCAGACACAATGGAAGGGGAGAATGATTCCCCAATTTACACCAAATAAATACTGTTGTTTTCTATTTTTATTTAATTTTTTTTATTGGAGTATAGTTGCTTTACAATGGTGTATTAGTTTCTACTATACAACAAAGTGAATCAGCTATATGTATAAATACACACCTTCCTTTTTGGATTTCCTTTGCATTTAGGGTCAACACAGAGCATTGAGTAGAGTTTCCTGAGCTATGTATAGCAGGTTCTCATTAGTTATGTACTTTACACATAGTATCAATAGTGTTTATATGTCAGTCTGAATCTCCCAATTCATCCCACTCTTGCTTTCCCTCTTTATGTCCGTAAGTTTGTTCTCTGTCTTTTAAAAAAATAAAATTAATATGCTAAAATGGGAAATACATAGACAGTGGAATATACCTTTCAGAATTGATTTCATTTGGTGAATTGTTACTATACAAACTTTGGAAGAGAGAAAACGCTCTCCTCCTTAGTATAACATGCTATCACTACTACGTAAACAGAGGTCCCTCAATGTCCTTTGAGAAAGAATTTGGATAAAAGCAAGTTCTGGTTTAATTTATTTGTTTTTGGTTTATTGTAATTTTTATTAGCAAATTAAGTAATTAAAAAAATACATTTGGATGAAACAATTGTACCAAGTTTTTCCATGATGAATATTTCCTGAGAAGATACTCCCCAGGCTTATAACCAAATTCCTTAAAAATAAATCCAAAGAGAATTTATAAATAACTTTTTTTCCCAGAAAAATAGAGACTTTGACTCTGTTAATTCCTTAAATATTAGAAAAACTAAGATGAGTTTTATGAAGCACTTTTTAGTTTTTGCAGTATTCATTCTTAACGTGGCAATAGAATCACTATCTTTAAAGTCATAAATGCAAAAATCTCTTCCTATTGCTTAATTGTGTCAATATTTACTTAGATGTATATTTCAAAAGGGCTTCCCAGGTGGTGGTAGTAGTAAAGAACTTGCCTGCCAATGCAGGAGAGATAAGAGATGCAGGTTTGATGCCTGGGTCGGGAAGATCCCCTGGAGGAGGGCATGGTAACCCACTCCAGTATTCTTGCCTAGAGAATGCCATGGACTAGGAGTCTGGCGGCTGCAGTCCAGAGGGTAACAATGAGTTGGACACAACGAAGTGACTTAGCATGCATGTACACATGTTTCAAAATAGACTCTCAGGTATAATATTTACTTTCAAGTTCCTGTAGCAAGTACTAGGTCATTCTATTTCTTCTAGTAGAACCATGGCTACCCCTTTAAATGTAATGGCTTTGTAACTTATTGTAAAAGCATTGATACAGAAGTACATTGAAATTGATTTTTTTCAAGTCTAAAAAGTGAACCATTTAATTCTTTAGCAGTGAGTATAGAAGAATGTGGATATATTTCAGTTCTCATGTGTTTGGTCATTAAAAAGGCAAAATGCCAGTATTCCAATGATGTTTTCAGTATGTATCCAAGGAGACCTATTTATGCCTATTTTGCTCAAACCCTGGAACAAATTGCATGCACACGTGTGTGTGTGGGGGGTGGGGTGGGGTGGAGAGACAGAGAGATAGGAGTCAGAATACAGTATCCTAAGACTTATTTTAAAAATTGATGGAGATTTTGAGTTAATCATTAATGCCCACTTATTTTGTTTTAAAGTAGATCACAGAAATCTCTTCCTGCCCATTGTAAGTGTTCTCAGTCCCTAGAGATAATAAACCTTTGATGATGTTGTGCAAGATTCGTCAGCAAGCCCTGAAATCAGTCTTGTATGTACACATGACTAATCAAAGTTTCAAGGAACAGGATGCATGCATGTTCAGTCACTTCATTCGTCCATGGGATTCTCCAAGCAAGAGTACTGGAGTGGGTTGCCATGCCCTCCTCCAGGGAATCTTCCTGACTCAGAGACTGAACCCACATCTCCTACATTGCAGGCAGATTGTTTTACCCACTGAGCCACCTAGGAAGCCCCAGGGAACAAGATGTGAATTGGTAAAAGTGATAGGCGATAGATGCTCCAGAAAGTCAATGGCCTCACCAGGTGTGGGAGCACATTCAGAAGGCCTTACAGAAGGGAGGTCCTGGTTCCACTATTAGAGCAGGTATCTTTTTACAAAGGCTTGAGCACTAAGTCTTGTGAAAAATCATCTTTAATGCAAAGAGTTTCTTAAAGTAATCTCTATCTAATTAGTACTCTGTTCTTTTCTTTGCCTTCAAGTCACAACAGATACAGCAAGACACTTAGACTCAAAAGGATCCTTGAAGTTCTGGGAATTAGGTAATCAGAACAAATACCTTCTTAAATTGATGAACTCTGAGATGTCCGTAGGGGAACATGATAGGATAAGACAGCAATCTCAATAATTAAGCTTGAAATTATTCAGCAAAATGTGAGTAAAAGTCTCCAGAAATCAGTTCTAAAACAGAGAAGGAAGGAACTAATGGAAAAGAAAGAAGAAAGTGAAGTCGCTCAGTCGTGTCTGACTCTTTGCAACCCCATGGACTGTAGCCTACCAGGCTTCTCCATCCATGGGATTTTCCAGGCAAGGGTACTGGAATGGGTTGCCATTTCTTTCTGCAGGGGATTTTCCTGATCCAGGAATCGAACCTGGGTCTTTCGCACTGCAGGCAGGTGCTTTACCCTCTGAGCCACCAGGGAAGCCCAACCTACCATATGGACAGGGCAGTGAATGTTGAGGCCATTGTGATCTGCTTGGTTGCTGGGATGTTTTATTTTCAGCAGCTTTACTGAGATATAATTCATGTACCACAAAATTCACCCATTTAAAGCATCCAATTAATTGTTTTTTAGAATAGTCACAGAATTATGCAATCATCGCCACAATTGATTTTTGAACATTTTCAACTACCCCTGCCTACCGCCTGATAATCCCAACCTCCCCAGCCCTGGCCCTTGGCAACCACGAATTACACTCTTGTCTATATAGTCTAGAATCATACTATATATTGTTCTTTGCGATGGGCTTCTTTCACTCAATGTTTTCAAGACTCATCTATATTGTGGTGTGAGTCAGTATTTCATACCTTTTTATTGTGGAATTCCCATTGTATGGATAGACTACATTATTTTTACCCTCTTATCAGTTTATGGGCATCTGAGTTGTTTCAGCTTTTTGGCTATTATGAATAATGAAACTGTGAGCATTTGTGTATAGGTTTTTGTATGGATATTGTGGATATGTGTTTTCCTTTCTCTTGGGTTTATACCTACAAGTGGAAACAACAGTCACTGGTATTTACTGGACTCAGTACTGCTGGTCACTTCTTACTTGTATCTGATCAGCTCCTTTTCCCTTTTCTTTAAAGAATAGTACAAATGTTTATCGCTTGAGAGTGATAAACTTTTCTTTATTCATCTTCTCCTCCATGGCCAATGAAAGTCCAGTGAGAAAATTAATTTGAACATCTACTGAGTACTTACTAGGTGGCAGATAATCTAAGTTCTTTAAATATTAACTCTTTTCATTCTAACAGCAAACCTGTATAATTATGCCCATTTTAAAGATGAGGAAACTGAGGCAATGAACACTTAATTAATTGATCCAAGGTTACATAGCTGGTAACAGTGCCAGCTGGGTCAGGATTTATACTCAGATCACTGACTCCAGCACCCACAGTTACTTTGTTACAGTGCAGATACTTTGAGAAGAAGGCCTGGATAAGAAGGCCTTGTTTGTGGCAGAAGGGCATGGATATAAGAGTGACTATAACAGTTGATCTTTGGGAAGGACAGCCTTTGAGAGGAGAAGAAGTAATGATGAGATCGATAGAGATTTAGAGATTTGGGGAGGAGACAGCGAGAGATGGCAAATTAGAAAAATCACTGATAGCCATATGTAGGGTTTTTTCTATGTCAGAATATAAACCTTTATCTGGTTGATACAGTGTTCTTTGGTGGTGAATTCTCCATACTGCATGAAAACTGGTGTATTTTGTGATAATTACTGAAACACATTTTGTTAGATTGATGTTCTGTGTTGGTGTTGTTCAGCCGCTCAGTCATGTCTGACTCTTTGTGACCCCATGGACTGCAGCATGCCAGGCTTCTCTGTCCATGGGCTTTTCCAAACAAGAATGCTGGAATGGGTTGCCATTCCCTCCTTCAGGGGATCTCCCAGTCATTGAACCCAGGTCTCAGGCAGATTCTTGATCATCAGTGCCACTAGGGAAGGAGGACTAGACTGAAGTTCTAGCGATCCACAAAAGCTTGCTTGTCCTCATTGCACTGTGGTGATGACCAAAACAGACACAGAGGCCATATGAAGCTGGTCCTGTCTTCAAGAAGCTGTCCAGGTTTTTTAGAAGAAAATACACAATCCTTTTTATCTGTGCTTTATTTTCCCTTGTGAATTGTCTCTGTTAACAGCTTGTCTGAATTCCAGAAGTTTGTAGGGACATTTTTAGTCCTCTGTATAACACATTTTAGCAATGTTTACTCCTTTGTGTCATTCAGAAAGTTAATATTTAGATTTCCTGTGGTATTTAGGGAAGAAATTAGATTCCTGCCTTGCAGAACTGTGATAAAGTGGCTATTTGTTTCTTCTCAAGTAAAAGATGTCCCATTGTTGAAAAATAATGCACAATAGCAGTATAATTTAAATTTTCTCTCCCTCTTGCCTCCCTTTCCCCACTTATATGATGTTTTGTGAGCATGAATTTTACATTTTCAGAGTGGTAAATATATGGACAAAGGGAAATATTACTTTTTTTTTTTAAGCTAACTAGAAGGTTTTTTTTTCTCTTTCTAGATGTAAAAGCATAAATATACTTGTCTCTAATAGCTAATCTAATTAATCAGTGGAAATGGTTGGTATTTTATCTGTAGCTATTTCAAGCATCACCCTATTTTATTTAAACATTTGAAATTGACCTTGGCGTTTTCAATTTCCTGAGACCTTCTGCTTTTCATAAAGCCTATTGACATGGGTAGGGTGAGGTCAGGGCTTGAGCTGCCAGTGTTCCTACCGTTAGAACATAACATTGCATAATTTCTTCTTTCTGTTTTACTCTGACCAAAAAAAAAAAAAAGTCTTTAAAGAAAAACGAAGCAAGAAAGCATGATAAGCTCCCATGTTATCTCAGGCTTAAAGATTCCCTGGAGCTACTTTCTTGAGTCTAAAACACAGTGAGACTAGAAAGACTGGATGACTGTTTTGGCATTTATGTCTAGGAACACTGATGAGCTTAATAAGCCTTGACAAGGTGGGTATCACTTTTGATGCCTTCCTACTATTAGTATATTGGGAATGGAGTGTGGTGGGAGGTGTGGAGTGATGTTTCAGAGAAAGGCGGTGGAAGATACGCCCATCTATCTCCCTGTGCATAAGTGCATGTCCAACTCTTCTGTGACGCTATAGATTGTAGCCCACCAGGCTTCCCAGTGCATTGGATTCCCCAAGCAAGAATACTGGAGTGGGTTGCCGTGCTCTCCTCCAGGGGATCTTCCCGACCCAAGGATCGAACCCCTGTCTCTTGCGTCTTCTGCTATCTCCTGGTCTTGTATAACTCAAGAAAAGTTTAAAAGAGTTACGCATTTTCTGTCTTCCAGTGTCCAGCTGACTTTCTTGCTCTTTATGTGGTTTTTGGCAAGTATTTTGGTGCCTTAGTTAATATGTTAGTAAATGGAGAAAAAAAAGCACTCCAGTGAGTTCTGGAGATCTTAATTAAGGTACAAAAATAGCTTTGAAAACGCATTCTGAGATGAAAGCTTTTCTTATATGTGGAAAATATTACTCATGTCTTGTCAGCACATCTACTCCATTGGCATTGCTTTTTGTACTTGGAGATAACTTCTGCTTTTCTTATTATTGGTAAGATACTTTCCTTTTTAATTTCTGTGAGTGCACTCAGTTACACTGTTATATCCAGGACTTGTAATTCCTGAAAAGCCGTTCTTAACTTTTCTCTCTCCAGTTGGCATTCAATTGAAATTTGTTTGAAGAAGAATGTAGCTATACTCATCCACTTGAAAATGGGTAAATATAGCTCCGAGAAAATAACTATTTGTGTATCCTTTTATGTGCTTTAAATTCAATACCCATTCTTTCTTAGAAGTTTGCCCACAGAAAAGGAACTGTGTATGACACTTTTAAATACCACTTTTCAAATCTGGCAAGTGTGAATTTGTAAATGAGTAGTAGTAAGTGGAGCTCACACAGCTGAAAACTAAATGCTTAAAGCTTCTGTGTCTGGTGTTAATTTTGCTTCTGTCTTTTGGCTGCTACCACAATTTTTTCATCTATAAAATGGGCTCTGAGTTACCATGATTATTGGAAAGTAGGCATTAACAAATCACTGAGATCTGATTTATAGGTAATCATGTCTGTGGTTCTCAGAGCTGAATTTTTCTGAGCTTTAATAAGTATTTCATCTTAAATTGCAGAGATAGTTACACATATTTATCTGGTTTCAGATTTTCCATGGTTTTGGTTAATTGGCAGGTATATATTTACAAATTTTTCTTGTAAACAGGAAGTAGTGTAGTAATCGTATGCATGCATGCCTGTTAAGTTGTTTCAGTCGTGCAACCTGTGGACTGTAGCCCGCCAGGCTCCTCTGTCCATGGGATTCTCCAGGCAAGAACACTGGAGTGGGTTGCCATGCCCTCCTCCAAGGGATCTTCCTGACCCAGGGATCAAACTGGTGCCTCTTACATCTCCTGCATTGGCAGGCGGGTTCTTTATCACTAGCACCATCTGGGAAACCTAGTAACTGTTCTATTGTTGTTGTTCAGTCGCTCAGTCGTGTCTGACTCTTTGTGACCTTATGGACTGCAGCACACCAGGGTTCCCTGTCCTTCAGTATCTCCTGGAATTTGCTTAAACTCATGACCATTGAGTCAGTGATGCCATCCAACCATCTCATCTTCTGTCACCACCTTTTCCTCCTGCCCTCAATCTTTCCCAGCATCAAAGTCTTTTCTAATGAGTCAGCTCTTGGCATCAAGTGGCTAAAGTATTGGCGCTTCAACTTCAGCATCAGTCCTTTCAATGAATATTCAGGGTTGATTTCCTTTAGGATTGACTGGTTTGGTCTCCTTGGTATCCAAGGGAATCTCAAGAGTCTTAAGACCATTAAGTTCAAAAGCATCAATTCTTAGGCTATCAGGCTTCTTTATGGTCCAACTCTCACATCTATACATGACTACTGGAAAAACCATAGCTTTGACTATACAGGCTTTTGTTGGCAAAGGGATGTCTCTGCTTTTTAATACACTGTCTAGGTTTATCATAGCTTTTCTTCCAAGGAACAAGCCTTTTTTTAAATTTAATAACTGCAGTCACCATCTGCAGTAATTTTGGAGCCCAAGAAAATAAAATCTGTCAGTGTTTCCATTTTTTCCCCATCTATTTGCCATGAAGTGATGGGACTAGATGCCATGATCTTCTTTTGTTTTTTGAATATTGAGTTTTAAGCCAGCTTTTTCACTCTCCTCTTTCACTTTCATCAAGTTCCTCTTCACTTTCTGTCATTAGAGTGGTATCATCTGCATATCTGAGGTTGTTGATATTTCTCAGTAATTGTATATAGAGAAATAGCTGAATCACATCTCTGAACGCCCTGTGGTTTATTTATTTATTTGACTAATCATGTCTCTTACTCATTTGAGAGACCACTCTGTCAGGCCCTTTGCTGGAAAGTAAGGATATTGTGTCAAACAAGACAGACAGAGGCCTTGCTTGGTGGAACTTACAGTTTAGAGTAGTACACAAACATTAAACACAGATTCACATGTGATGTAAAGAAATAGTTATTTACCATTGTAAACAAATAAGTAGTTGTTTTTGATCTGGAACATGCATTTGTGTCATTAGTACATAAGTATTTGTGTAAATCAAGCTCTTCCTCTAATCTTGGATGAAAGTGAAGAATTTGAATGAGAGCCTGTACTGAGGCAGTTAGGAAAGTAGCGGGGGCTGAACTGAAGTACTTGCATGCTAAGTTGCTTCTGTCATGTCCGATTCTTTGCAACCCTATGGACTTGTACCCCACCAGGCTCCTCTGTCCATGGGATTTTCCAGGCAAGAATACTGTAGTGGCTTGCCATTTCCTTCTCCAGGGGATCTTCCCGACCCAGGGATTGAACCCACATCTCTTATGTCTCCTGCATTGACAGGCAAGTTCTTTACCACTAGCACCACCTGGGAAGTCCTTGAACTGAATTGACTTCACTGGATATTGACTGTCCTGTAGAAAAAGTCATTTATTTACCAGTGAGATTTGATCAGAGTGCAAGCGCTTTCAAACTTTGGGGCTCACAAAACGTTTTTGTGAAAAGACAGTCTAGAAATAGCTGCACATCCAGTTGGCTGATTTGTGCAGAATGTCTGTACAAGTTGAATCGACTAAAGTTGAATGTGAGATTCCCTGTTACCACTTTGAAAACATAGTGGTGCCAACGCCCGCCGCCTCTGGGGTGCAGCCGGAAATCTCTTCATTTGAATGGATGATGCTGATTGTCAGGCACATTTGAGGATCACTGAACTAGTATACTTTGAAGGTCACTGGGGATCTGAAGACTCCTGAGACAGCAGTGACTGTGGCGGTTGTACCCGCCGCAGCTCTGTTAGCATCTGTCCCTCCATGGTCAGAAGAGGAAGCAGTCCTGTGTAGTCACCGGTGTTCTCTCCATTCCCACACTGAGACTTTGCTAGAGTCTGTTAATCCTGTATGCTCTGTCTGAGCAAGTCATGGAAGGCATTGCCCTCTGTCCTCCTCCTGGTTTTGCTTCTAAGGACAGGAATCTGACCTGTTTTGATATTAAAAAAAAAAAAAAAATTCCATTTCAGTAGGAAAAATGGCAAACCTTTATAAAGAAAACCTTCTTCACAAAACAGCTGTTCTTTTGTTGAAAGTCTGGCACTTTTGTGAACTGTTGGGCCAAGAAACCACTCTCCAGATGTCAGTTAAAAAAAAAAAAAAAAGTCTAAGGTCCCTTGATTGAATTTGGTAGGAATATCTTTGCTGGTAAAGTTTTGGAATCATACTTTGCCTCATCACAGTTGCAGAAATCCACTCTCCTTGTACACAAAGATATCCTCAGGCAGCAGATATATAGTCTATTTTCTGAACAGGAATCTTATAGGTCTCTCGAGGGCTGGCTTCCACAGGCCTGCTGGGTTGTACGTTCATTTGTAGCTCACTGTAATGATTCTGCAATTTCTCATTTTCTTGCTATTCTAGGAAGGCAGATTCTGAGGTTTGTTTTTATAGTTTTGCTTCATACCAGCAAATTCCCTCTCTTTTTCTCTCCATAGATGTGGATATAAATAAATGTGTGCATGGTATGTGTGAAGGATGTGTGTATGTGCAGGTATAGATGTGTGTAGGTATGTATGTGCGTGCATGCTAAGTCCCTTCAGTTGTGTCCAACTTTGTGTGACCCTATGGACACGTGTGTGCATGCTAAGTCACTTCAGTCGTATCCGACTCCTTCTGACCCTATGAACCATAGCCTACCAGGCTCCTCTGTCTGGGATTCTCCAGGCAAGAATACTGAAGTGGGTTGCCATGCCCTCCTCCAAGGAACTTCCCAACTGAGGGATGGAACCCATTTCTCTTACATCTCCTGCACTGGCAGGCGGGTTCTTTACCCCTGGTGCCACCATGTGGGTACATATCACTTTGTTTTGTTTATGAGAGAGACCATATTTTGTATGGTCTATAATTTGACAATTTTTTTTTTAATATCTGTACTTTTCTTTTCTCCCCCATATAGCATCTAATACAGATGCAGTGGCAGCTACAATGATAACCATTGCTCAAAAGAAGGAAATAAATACCGTGCCCAATTTCATAAGCAAGAGAATCTACATTGTCAGAACACGTAACTCTGGAAATGTTACTGTATTAACTGAAGTAAACCAGTGAAAGTAACTGGAAAAGTTACTTCACTTACACGTTGAAGACTAGGTCTTTGCCTATTTCATAAAGAAGTTCCTTTTTTTGTAGATCAATGGGAAATAATCAAGTCTGTGCTGACCCCTGATCTACTGTAAAATGCCAATGCCAAATTGCATCTGAGTTCCACTGGCCATGTAGCCTGTGTCCCTCAAAAGATCAAAAAAAAATCCCCTTCTCATAAATTGGCAGAGCAGGCTAATAAAATAACTTGAATTATTCTCTTAAAAAAATCAAGCTGATTATTTCAAGATCTTGCTAATAACTTGATTGGCTTGATCAGTCACTTGGTCCAGCTGACGCATGTAGATCAATGCAGAATAGAAATTTCCTGCCCTGCCTGGACCGAGTCCTGGGCACTTGGTTATCTAAGTAAGTTCTGCGAGCACACATAAGTGTGCTGTAAACCTTTGGAGGTTTGTGCTCAAGTGAAAAATGTAGGACAGCATTATATGTCTGTGTGACCTAGAGCGTTTTGCTTTATGATGACAGACATATTATCTGTCTATGCCAGTTTGAATGCAAAGGCATTCCATAGTCATAATCTGTTAATACCAGTTAGCAGTGTCACAAATTAAAGCATTAGTGGATTTGTGTTGCTTGAGGAAGCAACTGATATAAAATAGCAGGAGACTGAAGGAGTCGGGTTGTTGATTGTAACATAATTCTCCATACCATGGAGTCTCCATGCCGGTGGGTGGCATGACGCCTCTAAACATACCTTCACAGGCAGCTCAAATGAATAGTTCAGTAGGCAAAAAATATATCATTAAGATGCATTAGTCTGGATACATCCTCAAAGAAAAAAAATGTGGTGACCAGAAGACAGCAAAAATCAAAAGAAGATACCCTTTTTTTACTGAAAAGGATTTTACTACTTAAAAAAAAGTCCGTATTGCAGACAAAAAATTCTTCCCTGCATTTGAAGTGCATTTTCTTATATTTAAATTAAAGTGTAGTTGTTTTACAATACTATATTAATTTCTGCTGTATAGCAAAGTGATTCAGTTATATGTATATATATATACGTGTGTGTGTGTGTGTGTGCGCGCGCACATTCTTTTTATATTCTTTTCCATTATGGTTTATCACAGAATATTGATAAATATACAATATCAATATATTTAATAATTATATATAATATCAAATATATAATTATCAAAACAGATAATATCCCTGTGCTGTACAGTAGGACCTTGTTGTCTTTGTCTATGTATAATAGTTTGCATTTGTTAACCCCAAACTCTCAGTCCATCCCTTCCCCACCCCTCTTCCCCAGAAAAAAATGCCTTTTCTATATTAGTATCATTTTGGGTCTCTACTTAAATAAAAAGCTTAATGATGGTTTCCAAAATATATTTTTAAAAGGAATATTGAGACTCCTGTGACAGCGATTTTTGACCAAATCACTAATATTGATACTATCATGAAGGGCACATAACTCTCTTATCAAAAGACCCTTCACCTGGGAATATGGTAATGATTGGGTAAATTATGGAAGAAACATAAGATAAATTTCCTCTTTAATTTTTGTAGTGATTTGAAAGAGTAATGCATTTATTACTGTAGCACATTTAGTATTTGTCTAGGCATTTAAATCCTTTTTCATATTTCTCCCTTTTTAGTCTAGATTATGGATATATTCTGAGAGAAAGTTATAGGGATGGACAATTACAAAGAATGAGAACCCCTGGTTAAAATTATATGCACATTGAACTACAATGAGGGTATTAAAAGTATTTCATCCCATTTGTAAAATATCTTCCGTGACTATGAAAGGGCAGTATTTTTCCAATTATATCTGCTTTAGCCTGCAAATGGATTACTGTATAAGAACTCTTATAAAGCAAAGAGTCCAAAAATAATTGAAAGTGTAAGGATAGATAAGCTAAGCATATAAAGACCCTAAGCAAACTTTTCTCCATAGCATTCATAGAACAGGAAAAGAAAAAAAAGTTTCTCTTAACTCCCACCCAGATCCAGGTGACCACTTTAAGCCGTAGCATCTGGATGCTTCTTATTGACAGGGAGTGCCTACTGCATAATTTCTAGCTCAATTCTCCAGTGTCTGGAAGATTGCGTTTTGACTCTCCCCAATATTAATAACCAGATTTGATCTGAGGGCTGTCCAAGGTCAGGCAGACGGGCCAGGGCAGCCTGTTAGTCTGTGTGCAGGAACTGTGACATCGACTCAGAGTGACAGGTAGAGGATGGGGGTGGGGAGACCAGGGTGTTAACCTTCAGGCCACGGAAAGGAGCCTCTTCATGCTGGGAACAAAGAGCCCCAGGAGGCTGAGGGTGCCTCCTCCTCCCAACCACCCTCGTGCTCATCATATTTTCCCACACGATACACTGTTGAAGGAATGTGTTTCAGAAGAGGTAAATTATTAAAATCAGCTCCATAAAAACACTCATATTTATTTGAAGTCTTGTTCAGAACTTTGATTCAGATTTGACACTGCTTTATATGGACTGATTTTGCACGGCTTTTCCTTTAGGTAAACGAGGCAGCCATGCTGGAGCGTGCTATCTTCATCCCTGAATCACCCCCTCGGTTTTGCTAGTAATTTAGTACAGGAGCTCTAGAATATGGAGCAAGATATATTTTAGGAACCAACCAGATAAAAAACTCTGGAAGCTCCAGAATTTGTAACATTCTACTATAAAACATATCAGATAAACTCCTTTTGGGGAAAAAAAAAATCTTGCTTGTTTCTGGGTAAAAATTCCTAAGAAGCCATTTGGTTCCTAATTGATTTTCTACGTCAGTTGTTCATTGAATAGATAAGTAGTGCCTGTGATATTTGATTACAGAGCAAGGCACCCATTTAACCTTCTGTTCTTTCCTGGCCAGGATTTCAAATACAATAGAACGTTCCTCCCTGAGGCTCAGCAGGATTAGACAGCTAGCGGTAATCCCTGATACGCTGAAATAGACCTGATAGAACTTCACCTCTCTTGTTTAGGATTATGGTCATGAATTCAGCTCATTCAGTAGCATTAACCCTTTGGGGACTGGGGCTGGAATGCTCTATCAGTAAAAGCAGTCAATAAGCAGAAACCTATTAATACATTTGAAGCCATTACAGCTTACTTCTTGAGCAAAGCATAGTAATAATTTGAAAGTGAGGACCAATACGTGATCTACACTGATTTTCCAAAATTTTGCATCTTAAATATATATCTTGAGTTTTATGTTACTTTATCTTTTTGCATATTATGTTGTTTCAGAAACTTTATGGAAAGTTCTGGGTTTGTGGAATAGCTTTCTCACCACGGTCATGGTAAAATCATCTTTGGAAGTGAAGGGCAAATGACTTCGTAGAAAGTGGGCCCTTGGTAGTCTAGGTTAACTGGAACCACGGCAAGTATGAAAATCCCCAAACCTCATTTTAGCCAGTGGTTTCCAATCTCTGCCTTTTCCTTTCATTAGAACAAATTCTATAGGTTGGTGTTTAATTTTCTCTCCTTCTCCTCTGGGGGATATGAAAATGAGCTAAGAAATGGCCAAGAGGCAGGAAATCAGTGGGTGAAAAAGAACTAGTAAAAGGTATAGCTATAATCCATAAATTGGAAAGTCAGCCCCGTGGTAATCAAGAGATGAAAGGAAAGACATATACTCTTCCAATGCAGGTGGCTAGGCTGGCCTTTATCATGGTTTTTAGATAATTTACATTGAAATTTGCTCCTGATAGTGTTAGGCCATCAAAATGAGGCCTCAAACAGTCACAAGTTTGAAATGAGTGATTAGTGACAAGGGACACAGTCCAGGAGAGCCCCCGCCCCCTTACCAATTGTTATGAAAGCAATTACCCTGAATCATCTAGGTCTTTCTGTGTTGACTCTTTAAAAATTCATATTCACAACTAGTTCTATTAATTATTGAAATAAGTGATTCTGGTGTAGATGATTAGAACATTCCCCACCATGTTCACAAGTCTTAGAAAAATGTTAAGTTTTATTTGAGAGAGACTTCTCAATAATGTTGTAATGATGACTATGACTTCAATCACCTATGGTCATATTTCAAGGTCAGAGATAATTTCATGCTAAAGCATTGG
This sequence comes from Bos javanicus, assembly GCF_032452875.1. Lineage (NCBI taxonomy): Eukaryota > Metazoa > Chordata > Mammalia > Artiodactyla > Bovidae > Bos > Bos javanicus. The sequence goes on from NC_083881.1 coordinate 40,066,744, forward strand.
TCCATACCCCTCCTTTCCTGAGATATCTTTTGCTAGTGGTTCTTAATGGCACCCCACTCCAGTACTCTTGCCTGGAAAATATCATGGACAGAGGAGCCTGGTGGGCTGCAGTTCATGGGGTCGCTGAGGGTTGGACACGACTGAGCGACTTCACTTTCACTTTTCACTTTCATGCATTGGAGAAGGAAATGGCAACCCACTCCAATGTTCTTGCCTGGAGAATCCCAGGGACGGGGGAGCCTGGTGGGTTGCCATCTATGGGGTCGCACAGAGTCGGACACGACTGAAGTGACTTAGCAGCAGCAGCAGTGGTTCTTAAAGGGTCTGATGAGAGCAAACATTTGTTTTTATTAAAACATTTTAGTAGAACAAACACAATCACAATAAAAGGACAACTATGAAGAATTTTTGGAAACATTTTCTGTTCTTTACCACATTCCCCACCCTATGGATTTACTGCAATGGTAATGACAGCCAATGTCAAGATTACAAGAGGAGAAATATGGTGTGTACCTTGTGCTTTGAAGCTTAGCTTTTTGTAAGAACTTCAAAATAAATCCGTGAGTAAATGGATGAGATTAAGGCCTAAGCAATGGCCCTGCTCTGATAATATTTTGTTTTTGTTTGGTAGAGAGTAAAGAGATGCTGTGAAATGGAGAGTTGTGACTTGAAATGATTCTGGCAAATCTTTAATTAACAATCCTCCATTTTAGTTACTTTTTGTACAGAATATCTAATTTTCCTGGTCTTAAAGAGCAAAAGATGATTTCTGTTGTTCAATTTAGGTGACATATTATTCCAATTAATTGCAAAAGTGCTCCCATGGGATGGATGACTGAAGGATGAGGCCTCTTAGACTCAGTCTCTTGGAGTTGCCCTTTTCTCCTGACATGCTTTTACATATGCTGTTGCTGAGATTCCAGTTCTTTGTTGTATGTTATAAAATTCTATTGCATCAGCATGAACAAAACAGAAATATTATAGACGTGAACCTTTCACCCCAAAAGACATATAACAGATTGAAAAGCTCCAGACCAGGGTAACAAGAATGCTTGCAGCCAGCATGGATGGGTTTACAGATGACTAAAAGCTGGTATTAATAAATCTCAGAAGGAGAAGAATAGGAGCAGAATTTACTGGAGTCTATGAAATAATAAAGAGACATGAAGCTAGTCCATGTGCATCTTTGTAGTGTGTGTCAGAAAGAACTGGAAATCCTTCCGTGTCACTGGGAGTGAACACATTTCAAAGTGACAAAGGACAACTTGATGTTTGTTTTTCTATTTGTTAATAAAAATTAATTTACCTCTGGAATAATTGAGTTAGAAGATTCTGGAAAAACTAATTCATCTTAGATTTGATGGGACAAAGGAGACCTTGAGGAGACTCCTCCCTGGCAGACAAGCAATATTAAAACCATCTCCCAAGGAAGTCCATCTGTATTATTTTTAAAGAGAAAGAACTGGTTTAGTTGCTGCCAATGGAATGCTTTGTGACCACATGAACAAAGAGATAATAAGTGAAGAGTTTAAAACTGTGAAGCAAATGCATTGATCCTGCAAACTTTGTTCACATAATACACTGTTGCAAAAATTCTTAAGTTTTCCAAAAGAGTTTTGCCTAATAGTATACTTTCAAAGCCACTTTTTAAGATTCCCCAAGGTATGCAGACTTAGTTAACACATGGTCCCTGACTTGGGGATGGTGAGAGATACACATAAACAACAACTGCACCCTGTGGCTCCTGGTAAATAATCCTCTTGCAATGCGGGAGACCTGGGTTCAGACCTGGGTTGGGAAGATCCCCTGGAGAAGAGAACGGCTATCCACTCCAGTATTCTAGCCTGGAGAATTCCATGGGCTGTATAGTCCATGGGGTCGCAAAGAGTGGGACACAACTGAGTAACTTTCACTAGATCACACCCTATCTACAGTTCCTACTTTTTGTGTCACCACAGAATAGTGAAGGTTCCGGGTACCAAGGGATATTTTGTATCTACTGTTTTGGCATCCCACTCCAGTACTTTTGCCTGGAAAACCCCATGGACAGAGGAGCCTGGTGGGCTGCAGTCCATGGGGTCGCAAAGAGTCGGACACGACTGAGCGAATTCACTTTCACTTTTCACTTTCATGCCTTGGAGAAGGAAATGGCAGCCCACTCCAGTGTTCTTGCCTGGAGAATCCCAGCAACGGGGGAGCCTGGTGGGCTGCCATCTGTCGGGTCACACAGAGTCAGACACGACTGAAGCGACTTAGCAGTAGCAGTATCATTTAGTCTTCCTGACAGCCCAGCAAGGGGCAGGCAGTTATTGCAACTGTAGGGATGAGGTGATGAGATTTAGCAAGGTCAAGTTTCTTACCCAAGGTCATACAGATAAGATGAGGAGCTGAGAGTGAACCCAGACTTGTCTGCCTAGAGGCTGTGCTGTTACTCATTGTTCTTCACTGCTTAGCTTCTCTGCAGGCTGACATTATCAGTCAGGTCGAGGGACCACTGGGCATCTATCAGTGAGCTTTTGAAAGGTGTGGAGGGTAAGTCTTCTGGGTGTATAAAAAAATCTGCATTTTCCCACTGAGGAGTGTTTCTATACCCCTTATAAGATTCTCTGACCCTATAAATTTAAGTGCAGGCATCCTAGAGAGTGGACACAGCTCCAAAGGTGTTGTTCAGTTGCTCAATTGAGTCTGACTCTTTGCAACGTTATGGACATGGACTGCAGCACGCCAGTCCAAGGTGGTCAGACTTTTTACGAGTCCAGGAGAATATGGCTAACTGGGTAGTGTTTGGATGGAGCCTTATGGGATTTGGAAAGGTGGTGGTTGAGTCTGGAGGTAGGGAGAAGGGAAGAAGCACTTTATCTGAGTCAGGAAAGAGGTGCTTGCTTCCTCCCTAAGTTATAGCTGAGTTGGCCTCAGTGTAGATATTTACCTTCTTAGCAATGGGAGACTGTGATCTAGATGCTAGTAAGAGTGGTACATGCCCAGGAAATCCATGGGTTTGAATCAATACTGAAGCTGCTGTGACTCCTCTCTCGTTCAGTCACTGATCTGTAGATGTCAGCAGATATTTCACTTCAAATATAACTGAAAAAATGCCGAGTTTCCAAAGTCCATCAGTCCGTTGTTTCATATTTTCAAGATCAGTAAAGTAGAACAAAGCTCTCTCAATCTACAACAAAGTTAATGTCAGTGTATATTTCTGAAAATCAAAGGAATGAATGCTGGTAACACAGGAGTTACTAATTTTAACCAACATCCTTCAAATGGACTATGAGAATCTGTTTTTACTTAATGTAATAACTGTAGGTACCACACTTATGATCAAATTTTTAATGAGTAAAATATATGGTAACAGTTCCTAATAAATTCTCAAGTGCTATTTTTTCATAAAAGAATATTTTGTCATGAGTTGAATTCCTTTATCAAAGTATTATTCTGGATGTCATCAGATTAATACAGGCATTTTCTGGTAAAGTAACTTTTTTCAAAACTGTTTTACTTTTTTTACTGTTTTATGGGATATTTAAGTGTATCGTGTTAAAGGAGTATTCATTGATAAATTATTCACATTCATAATATTTTATAAGTTCAAAGAGTTGTTAAAAATGAATGAAACAGCTCCATTATCAATGTCATGTATATTTTGAGTGAAAACCATTTTTACCTAAAATTAAGCATTCCTTTGGATTTCTTGCAAAGCCAAGGTCTCTCTGTTGGCCATAACTGTACTGTAAAACTAAAGAAATAAAACACAATGGTAGTGCCTTAGTATATTTTCATGATCAAAATGCAAAATAAAGCCTAGGAAAATATGAAAAACCGTATTTTTCAATCATGATTTGCTTTCATAAAACACAACTACAGAAATAAGGGAAGGCTTTTCAAGCTGTGCTTTTGCCTCAGTATCCCTTTGGAGACTTCTCCATTCGATCGTTTCTGAGGCCACATTTCTAATAATGGAGCTGTCATTTTCTTCATTCTTGCCTAAAGAACAAGGGTGGGGGGAGATTAAAATAATCTTCTAAGCAGACACCATTACACTGAGTGGACCCTGGCATGCAAGCCGCTTTTCTAAAGCAGCACATGATAGTTAAATATCCACTCAAAGCAGAGAGTATTTAGACAGAGATTCATCCAGTCTGTGGAGAGGCCTGGAATCATATATCCTTCTCTATGTCTGGCTCATGAAATAATCTAATACAATTTGCCTTTTGTTTTTTTAATTGCAAAAAGGAATCTGGATGTCCAGGGACAGTCAAGGGGAAAAAATAGCAGTGTACCAAACTTTAAATTAAAATGAAAGTGAAACAGTGTTAGGACCAGGAGAAGAGATCTAGTTCATTTTTCTTGTGGGGAGTAAGCTCTCATGGCTTTACCAGTCTTTTTTTTTTTCCTTTATGGTCATCACAGAGAAAGGAAAGACTGGGTGAATATATGAAAACTGCTCTCCTGACTTCTTCAGAGCTGATTCTCCGGGTCTGGGCTGAGACACAGTCCAGAGAGGCTCACAGTCCCTCAAGTCAGTGCTGTGCCTGCACAGTGATCAATGGAGGCCCAGAGTCCAGGGCTGGGGGTAGGATGGGGGGATGGTAGGCAGTTAGGATATTCACTTTCACTTAAAGGAGGAAAAAAAATTTTTAATAATGGATGTTAAAGAACTATTTTAAACATGTCCTCATTGCAGTTTCAAGTCAGTGCTACTTGTCAGTGTCCTAAATAGCAGTAGAAAGAAAAAAAAAACCAGTCATTAATTTTAGTAAATATTCCTTTTGCACTATATTAAGATATGTTCATATGCTGTACTCTCGTTTTAAGAGCATGCCCAGATCAGATTTTCTTTTTCCTAAATGGCCCCGATAAAAGTCAATCTTCCAATTGTTTTACAGTATCATGGTCCCTAAACCTCAGCAGGGAAAGGCCCAGCTAATATGAGACACATGCTAATAAGAGACTGATTTTTCCATTTTTAATGTTTTCTGCTAATGCCAGATGATGTATCCAGCTAACCACTTTAAACCTTTCAGTAAAGGTTTGATAATAGATGTCATTATTGAATGTCCTCACGCATGCTCCTTGGAAACAAATGATCACCTATTAGAGGATAGAGACAAAACACATTTACTTGAATGAAATGTTTAATAAAGTACATCAGGATTTGTTTTTATTGGTATTGGTCTATGAATACTTTATGTGCTAATTTAGGGTTTAGGAGTACTTAGTCATCCAAGCTCTCCAGTCTGAAAAAGGCATGTACCTTATTATTATAAACGCCAGCCTTTAATGTTTAGAACATATTTATAAAACATACTTGTCCTCTTCTTAAAATTGAAAACATCTGTTACAGATTTTCTGTTAAAATGTTATGGACGAGAGACCCTGGTGATGAGGCAGTCTGCCATTTTGAATGGGAATTAAGCTGACAATGCACTCTGCACCAGTGAGGCCGTGAAAACAAACAATAACAAAAAAAGGCAGATGGTTCATTTAGTTTAGTAATTGTAATTTGTTGTTCATTAAAAGTAATTCCCACACAGGCATTCTTTATTCTGATACAGTATATGGAAAATTTTACCCTGGAAATCTGGCCTAATAATTTTTTCTTTAGCATAATTTGCAATGACGTTTGATAGGCAGTTGATTAGAGCAGAATGATTTCTTTAGAATGAAAATTAATTATAATTTTTGCAGCTTTCATTAGTCTGCTTTTGTAACTACTGTGGCTGAACAGCAGGGGTTTAGCCCTGAAACGCTGAGTATCACTACATCATTTGCAGTTTAGTCTCCCTTTTAAGATGATTGGATCTTTTCATTGTAGCTTCTACATCTCCATAAAATGAGGCTTCTCCATGAAAAATTTCAGTGCACTTGAAAATATTCCTGAACATACATTTACATAGCAGTAAAGTTAGTATTATAATCTGGTGTAGTCTTTTAAACGTATTCACAGAGAGAGGAACATTTTAGTCTTCAGTGTTATATAATATGTTACAGGAATATTTCCTTAATATATACCAATTATTACAGATGCACAGAAATAGCCTAGATTTTAACAGTGGGGATTCCATCCTTTAGAGATATGTGAAATTGTTTGAAATACATTTTAAAGACAGAAACATGGTGCTCTATTGACACTGGATTAATGATGTAGCAGATTTATAGAGGAACTAAATCTATTTCAGTGTTAAAATCTGACTGACGTACATAATGTGATTTCAGGAAATTATCTTCTAAAATAAATGCATATCTGACAAAATTAGAGAATATATCCTAGGAAAAAATTTGATCCTTTGCAAATGTATACTATTCCTGCTTTGCCATTATGATATTTTTGTTGTACACATCCACGTTGATATGAATGTAATGTTTTGAAAGAAAATAAGAATTGTGGGGGTTTCTGAACCACTAGATGAATTTATTCATCAGATTTATTTTGCTCTGAAAATTCATTGTACTGGATTTCAGATTTTAGATAGTGTTATAAAGAATATTTAGGAAGTAAATCCTTCTCTAGAAAGTATTTTTTAAACCTTGGGCCAAAAATACCCATCTTTTCTCCCTTCCTGAAAAACGCATTACAATTCAACAGAACTAGCAATATTTTGTTAGATATAAAAACATTTTAATGAAATTTTTGGTAGATAGTTTTGCATTCACAACTTCTTACATCCAGAGTTCTAAGTTTTCATAATTAACTATCCAGGAAATGGTTTTAACACTGCAAAGAAAGTCTTCTGTTTTATAACACAATTCCTGTTTCTGCAGAATATGAACAAGACAGTGTTTATTGTAGTCAGAAAAATTGTTGGCATGATTCTGCATAAGTGAAGAATCTCTGGATTGTCTCAAAGTGTTAGCTGCCCATTTGCAGACAAACAAGCTTTTAGTGTGCAATTTAGGTCAATGGATCGAGGGGAGAAGATGTGTTTAGGCGACAGATTTTAAATCACCATAATATAAATATGCTTCCCTTTTCATCCGGAATTTGCTTTCTTTCAAGGTAATTTAGTGCAGCAGACATGCACTTACGCCTGTCTTTGTAATTTTAGGGATTAGGATAGTGAGGATTAAATGCTGACCCTTAATCTTCAAAATCAACTTTAAGAGCGAAATATAATATGCAAATGGAACACATTCATTTTGTGTTTATATATTTTAATCTCTGTAATTTAGTCTTAAGAAGATGGAAACTCATCTTTGCCTTATTTATTTTGAATCCTAAAGCAAGATGCCATTAAAATCTTTATCCTTCTGTCTTAGTGGATAAATGTTTATCCTTTAGGGCTTAGAATATAATTTTTTTAAAAAATGACTTTAACCTAACAACACTTTTCTATCAAGAGAAGTGGCATGTGTGTCTGATGTAAAAGTGTAGTTGGAGTTACTTGTGTTAAATAAATGGCTAAGTTGCAAAGACCAGCTCTGGAAAAAATATACATGATAAACTTTTGTTTTGCATTTATTTTTAAAAAGTCAGTAAATTGAATTTTTATTAATAAAATCAGTTAGTGGATTTCTGATCAAGTTTACTTTGTTCTTAGTAAACTTTTCCTCTGTGGTTTGAATTTCAGTGTATGGACAGGAATGTCTTCTAAATAAAACATTTATTAGGATGAAATATTAAATTGATATAAAAATCTGGGCCATATTTTCTTAGACAAATAAACATAAGAGCTATATTAGGTAAGCAGATCAAAAAGTGAAATATAGTGTGAAAAACAGAAACAAAGGCTCTTTATATGCCTCTGGCTTTACTGGAAGAATGGGGTTAGAACCGTCTGCTTAGCTTGGCTCAGTGACTTCATCATCTAGGTAGTTTCCAGTCTATAGACAAAAGTCTACCAGATCTCTGGATATGTAACTTGAATGTCTACCATATACAATTGATTTTAGAGTAAATTGTAATGGATTAATGGCTGCGTGTATTGCCAAAAATGCAGATAATTTCAGATCGTGAGTTGTCCAAGTTTTTCAAAATAGAAAGGCTAAAAACCCCTTGATTAACTGTAGGTATACTCCTGAACCTTCTCTCAGGCCCCCAGATGCAGCAATATAAAAGGAACGTGGAACACCAGTCGACTGCAAACGCATACATATCACATAGACTTTTTTGTTTTTCTCAGAAGTTTATGACTTCCAGCAAATACACAGTTGCTTTTATGATCAAAACCACTCTTAGAGTTTAAAGACTTGTTTACTGAATCCTAAAAATGGACTTACTGATGAGACTAACATCAGCAATGTTTCCCCCCACCCCCGTCTAGAATCACATTTTACACCCTAAGTAGTAAATCCGTGGGCTTCCCTGGTGCTCAGTGGTAAAGAATCCAGCTGCCATTGCAGAAGATATGGTTTGTTCCCTGGATTGGGAAGATCCCCTGGAGGGGGAAGTGGCAACCCACTCCAGTATTCTTGCTTGGGAAATCCCATGGACTGAGGATCCTGGCAGGCCACAGTCCATTGGGTCGCAAAAGAGTTGGACCTGACTGAATGACTAAACAAAAACAAGTAAATCTGTGTCTGTGGACCTACATCTCCCTGATTACTATTAATACAAGTAAACTTATTCTTTCTCAGATACTTAATGCAGTTTTATCTTTTCTTGATTATGACAGTCATATATATATTTTTTAAAATTCTGACTATAAGAATAAATGATAAGACATTACGAATTCATGTGCATTTTCACGCTCATTATCTCGTTGTGAAAAAGGGCCAGAACACATTTCATTCTAATACATAATTTTACTAATAGCCAAATAAACAATTACTACATGGACTAATATTATCATGATACTTAGCATTTTTCAAGATGTGCTGTACTTTGCCTATTTGCTTATTAGGTCACATAGTATAGCAATTTGGAGAAGGAAATGGCAACCCACTCCAATGTTCTTGCCTGGAGAATCCCAGGGACGGGGGAGCCTGGGGGGCTGCCGTCTATGGGGTCGCACAGAGTCGGACACGACTGAAGTGACTTAGCAGCAACTTAGCAGTATAGCAATTACAGATTTGGAGTCAAAGAAACCTGGATCCAAGTCTCCACTTATTTGCTGTGTGACATGGGGAAAGTTACTTAACCTTTCCAGACCTTCAGCTTCTTCACTTATAATGTAGGATTCTCATAGTACCTATAGTATAAGGCTTTGTGAGGATTAAATACAATAATGAATGTTATCTGCTTTGCCTAGTGCCTAGAACATAGTGAGTGATAAAAATAGTAATTATTTTCATGATTTTACCTATTATGCTATTATATTGAAACAGGCTAATTGTAATTGTGTTGAGCAGAGGCGATTTCTGAAAAACTCTTAGAACCACCATGAATTTGCTAGAACCCACTTGTTATCAGCAGTATTAGCCAATTGCAAGTGGCATTGTGTTTTTAAAATTTGATTTTTTCCATGCTCTATGAAATTAAATCCATATTTTTACATTTGAAGTTGCATCAGATAAAAATTTACAGATTTCCACTTAAAAATCAGGACAGAGATGCTTCTGAAAGAGGACAATATAGCATGGCTTCTTAGATGAAGAGATGAAATATTGTATATTTTAAAAATTTAGCAATTTGTTCACATGTAAAGATCATGTTACAATATTACAAATTAATGAACTAAGGCATTGCAATTGAAAGGAACATTTTGCAAAAATGGCACTTCAGTTCAGTTCAGTTGAGTTCAGTCGCCCAGTCGTGTCTGACTCTTCGCGACCGCATGAATCACAGCACGCCAGGCCTCCCTGTCCATCACAAACTCCCGGAGTTCACTGAGACTCACGTCCATCGAGTCAGTGATGCCATCCAGCCATCTCATCCTCTGTCGTCCCCTTCTCCTCCTGCCCCCAATCCCTTCCAGCATCAGAGTCTTTTCCAATGAGTCAACTCTTCACGTGAGGTGGCCAAAGTATGAGTTTCAGCTTTAGCATCAGTCCTTCCAAAGAAATCCCAGGGCTGATCTCCTTCAGAATGGACTGGTTGGATCTCCTTGCAGTCCAAGGGGCTCTCAAGAGTCTTCACCAACACCACAGTTCAAAAGCATCAATTCTTCAGCGCTCAGCCTTCTTCACAGTCCAACTCTCACATTCATACGTGACCACAGGAAAAACCATAGCCTTGACTAGATGAATCTTTGTTGGCAAAGTAACGTCTCTGCTTTTGAATATGCTATCTAGGTTGGTCATAACTTTCCTTCCAAGGAGTAAGCGTCTTTTAATTTCATGGCTACAGTCACCACCTGCAGTGATTTTGGAGCCCCCCAAAATAAAGTCTGACACTGTTTCCACTGTTTCCCCATCTATTTCCCATGAAGTGATGGGACCAGATGCCATGATCTTCATTTCCTGAATGTTGAGCTTTAAGCCAAGTTTTTCACTCTCATCTTTCACTTTCATCAAGAGGCTTTTTAGTTCCTTCCTCTTCACTTTCTGCCATAAGGGTGGTGTCATCTGGATAGCTGAGGTTATTGATATTTCTCCCAGCAATCTTGATTCCAGCTTGTGCTTCTTCCAGCCCAGTGTTTCTCATGATGTACTCTGCATATAAGTTAAATAAGCAGGGTGACAATATATAGTCTTGACGTACTCCTTTTCCTATTTGGAACCAGTCTGTTGTTCCATGTCCAGTTCTAACTGTTGCTTCCTGACCTGCATAGAGGTTTCTCAAGAGGCAGGTCAGGTGGTCTGGTATTCCCATCTCTTTCAGAATTTTCCACAGTTTATTGTGATCCACAGTCAAAGGCTTTGGCATAGTCAATAAAGCAGAAATAGATGTTTTTCTGGAACTCTCTTGCTTTTTCCATGATCCAGCGGATGTTGGCAGATTTGATCTCTGGTTCCTCTGCCTTTTCTAAAACCAGCTTGAACATTAGGAATTTCATGGTTCACGTATTGCTGAAGCCTGGCTTGGAGAATTTTGAGCCTGGCTTGGAGAATTTTGAGCATGACTTTACTGGCAACCCACTCCAGTACTCTTGCCTGGAAAATCCCATGGATAGAGGAGCCTGGTAGGCTATATTCTGTGGGGTCACAAAGAGTCGGACACGACTGAGTGACTTCACTTTCACTTACTAGCATGTGAGATGAGTGCAATTGTGCGGTAGTTTGAGCATTCTTTGGCATTGCCTTTCTTTGGGATTGGAATGAAAACTGACGTTTTCCAGTCCTGTGTCCACTGCTGAGTTTTCCAAATTTGCTGGCATATTGAATGCAGCACTTTCACAGCATCATCTTTCAGGATTTGAAAGAGCTCAACTGGAATTCCATCACCTCCACTAGCTTTGTTCATAGTGATGCTTTCTAAGGCCCACTTGACTTCACATTCCAGGATGTCTGGCTCTAGGTCAGTGATCACAAGATTATTTTTGTGTCACATTTGTCAGAAGTTTGGTTTTTCTTGTGGATAGGTAAAGAAAAACCACCTCCTGGAGACGTTGTTTTAGGACATTTAGCCAGCCTTGCCCCTGATCCCTGTTTGCCTTCCAGGATCTGGAGGTTTACGGATGTGTCTACTGATGGCTCTCACCATGGTTATGCTGATCTAACCAGATCAGCTAAGTAATCTATGTTGTTGTTACTTAGTTGCTAAGTCATGTCCAACTCTTTTGGACTGCATGGACTACAGCCTGCTAGACTCCTCTGTCCATGGGATTTCCCAGGCAAGAATACTGGGGTGGCTAGCCATTTCCTTTTCCAGAGGATCTTCCTGACCCAGGGATCGAACCCGAGTCTCCTACATTGCAGGCAGATTCTTTACCACTGAGCCATTGGGGAAGCCCTAAGTAACATGCATTCACTTGCTTTTAGACACAGGACAGGGAATGAGTGAAGTTCTGAATGTTATCTGATCATTTAGCAAGTTTGGATTGTTTAAGTGGGATGAAGTTGCAGGGGCCATCTCAAGGATCTTTATAACTTCAGAAATATGCTTTCCAAATGTAGTCATTGAACAAAACCACTAATTGACTTAATTGCTAATAGTCACAGTTTATCCATATTTCTTAAATAAAAATCCAAGGGGATCAGCAGAACAAGATTTATTTCTCTTATAACCAAATTCTCATAGAGCCACGTAAGGCAGTTCGTACAGAGATCATGATTTAGGAAGGTCTTCCTCAGTCTGAATCTTTAGATCAGCAGAGATTAAAGTATAGGCTCTCAAGACCATTTCACTCTGTCATAGGCAATAGGATCTGTCCTGTTAGATTTGATTATACTTTTTTTTTCCAGGTCCATCTTTTTTGTTTTAATTTATTTATTTTGCTGCATCGGGTGGCAGTTGTGACACGTGGGATCCTCCTTCTGTCATGTGGAATCTTTTCTTGTGGCCCTTGGTCTCTCTAGTTGTGTTGCATAGGCTCACTAGCTATGGCACACAGGCTCATTTGCTCCCTGGCATGTGGGATTTTAGTTCTTGGACCAGGGATTGAACGCACATCCTCTACATTGCAAGGCAGATTCTTACCACTAGACCACCAGGGAAGTCCCCTCAGGTACATCTTAAATTTCAAAAATTTAGAAGCTATTTTCCTTCAGCATTGATTTTTGTCTCTTTCTATTCATCTTGTGCCTTGGGAATACCAAGAAAAGAACTATAAACTGTGATAACATTTCTTGGAGGAGATCATAATATAACAGCCTCATGGTTACTTTGGCATATTACCTGGAAGTCAAAAACCAGAATTTCTTTCAATGTACCCATTGAATGTATCCATTCTTAAGTTTGCCTAAAAGTCTGTGATTTTTTTAAAAAATACAGTAATTACATAACTGAAATGGGGAAATTTAGTGGGGCAAGCTAGAGAACAGGGAATTCTTTCCCCTCAAGTTATCTGGAAAGGCATTATGGAAATGATTTTTGAGCTGAACCCTAGAAGATTTGTATGATTGACACATGCCAAGATGGAGGTAACCAGGAAGAGGAATGCTAGCTACCAGAGCAATAGTAATTTCATTTTCTTATAGACATTCTTGCCAATCATGGTTAAATGAAATGCTCAGGAGAAAAACAATTTAAAAGTTAATATTTTGAGTTTATTATCTTTCATAAGTGATAGGAATTTAGTGTCTCTTATATTTATAGCTTCTGACCTTTACTTGAGAAAAAATTCAGGTTCTAAAATTATTAAATGTGATTTTCTTTCCCTTCTCTTTTGAAACAAAATGGATTTATAAGGTTCAATCTAAAACTACTTGTATTACAACAATGAAATAGTTAAATCTCAAAAATTAGTTAAGATTCGATTAATTTTGAAATGTAATGGTATTGGAAGGGAATTGCTGAATTTGAGGTAAGTAGTTAGACCTTTTCTCAGAATTTGTTTGGGAGATTTCTCTTAGTTTTGGATAGGAAAAAGTTATCTGGACGGTGAATATGTAAGTAAGAGAGCTTCGTCTAGTAGGCCTCTGATGCAAAGGATCCTGTGTGTTTTATTTGGCATTGTATTCCTGTGTCTGGCACATTGAACATGCATATTAATGTTATAGAAACTAAAAAGGAAGTAGGTAAAAAAGGAAGTAGGTAAAAAAGGAGAGAGAAACGGGCTTTCCTGGTGGTCCAAGAGCTAACTCCTCGCTCCTGATGCAGGGAGCCTGGGTTCCATCTCTGGTCAGGGAACTAGATCCCACGAGCCACAAGTAAAGATCTTGTGTGCCTCAGCATTACCACCATTGTTGTTTACTCGCTAAGTCATGTCTGATTCTTTTGTGACCCCATGGACTTTAGCTTGCCAGGCTCCTCTGTTCATAGAATTTTCCAGGCAAGAGTACTGGAATGGGTTGTCATTTCCTACTCTAAGGGATCTTCCTGACCCAGGAATTGAACTTACATCTCCTGCGTTGGCTGGTAGATTCTTTACCACTAAGCCACCTGGGAAGCCCAACTAAGACCCAGTGCAGCTCAGTTCAGTTCAGTCACTCAGTCGTGTCCGACTCTTTGCGACCCCATGAATCGCAGCACGCCAGGCCTCCCTGTCCATCACCAACTCCTGGAGTTCACTCAGACTCACGTCCATCGTGTCAGTGATGCCATCCAGCCATCTCATCCTCTGTCGTCCCCTTCTCCTCCTGCCCCCAATCCCTCCCAGCATCAGAGTCTTTTCCAGTGAGTCAACTCTTTGCATGAGGTGGCCAGAGTATTAGAGTTTCAGCTTTAGCATCAGTCCTTCTTATGAACACCCAGGACTGATCTCCTTTAGGATAGACTGGTTGGATCTCATTGCAGTCCAAGGGACTCTCAAGAGTCTTCTCCAACACCACAGTTCAAAAGCATCAATTCTTTAGCGCTCAGCTTTCTTCACAGTCCAACTCTCACACCCATACATGACCACTGGAAAAACCATAGCCTTGACTAGAAGGACCTTTGTTGGCAAAGTAATGTCTCTGCTTTTGAATATGCTATCTAGGTTGGTCATAACTTTCCTTCCAAGGAGTAAATGTCTTTTAATTTCATGGCTGCAATCACCATCTGCAGTGATTTTGGAGCCCAGAAAAATAAAGTCTGACACTGTTTCCACTGTTTCCCCATCTATTTGCCATGAAGTGATGGGACCAGATGCCATGATCTTAGTTTTCTGAATGTTGAGCTTTAAGCCAAGTTTTTCACTCTCCTCTTTCACTTTCATCAATAGGCTTTTTAGTTCCTTCCTCTTCACTTTCTTCCATAAGGGTGGTGTCATCTGGATAGCTGAGGTTATTGATATTTCTCCCGGCAATCTTGATTCCAGCTTGTGCTTCTTCCAGCCCACCCAGTGTTTCTCATGATGTACTCTGAATATAAGTTAAATAAGCAGGGTGACAATATACAGCCTTGACATACTCCTGTTCCTATTTGGAACCAGTCTGTTGTTCCATGTCCAGTTCTAACTGTTGCTTCCTGACCTGTATATAGGTTTCTTAAGAGGCAGGTCAAGTGCAGCTAAATACAATTAAATAAATAAATAATATTTTTAAAAAGGAGAAAGGAAGAAAGGAAAGGAAAGAGGGAAAGAAGTCAGAGAGAAAAGAGGAAAGAAAGGAACAGTGTAAGATGGATTGGTTGGGGAAGATATTAGTATTAAGGACATGTGCGTGTGCTAAGTAAGTTGCTTCAGTCGTGTCCGACTCTATGCGATTCCATGGACTGTAGCCCAATGCTCCTCTGTCCAAGGGATTCTCCAGGCAAGAATACTGGAGTGGGTTGCCATGTCCTCCTCCAGGGGATCTCCTGACTTAGGGATCAAACCTGGGTCTCTTATGTCTCCTGCGTTGGCAGGCAGGTTTGTATTACCACTAGCGCCACCTGGGAAGCCCAAATATCAAGGACATAAACCCTTATTACTCTAGGGAAATAAGGCAAATCATTACTTTTTACTAAAGTAAAGTAAATGTAGAATCTTGAAGTAAGTGTTTAAAGGATTTTTCCTAAATAGAATTGACAGAACTTGAAAGCTGCTTAGCAGAGTGGTAAGCATAAAGAAAGTAGAAGACTCACAGGTGACTAAGCTGTTTGTGAAACACGGTGGTAGAGGATGTTTGTGTCAGAAGTTGATAATAGAAGAGGGGGAATTACTTGAAAGAAAAAGGGTGCTGAGTAAAATTTTTAATACACTTGTATTTGAGTTTTTTATAGGACATCAGGGAGAAGAAGTAATACAGTAGAGATCAGGGATTGCCAATGTAGATTTGAAAATCATATCCGTTGAATTCATAGGTAGAATAATGAGGGTGGATGAAATTTCCAAGAGAGGAGTGTGCAGTAAAACCAAACGTGCATGGAATTCCAGAAGTGGAATATAAATCACCCTCTAGGGAAATTGGGCCATGAAGAGATGCCAGAGAGAGGTGGCTGTGTTTCCATGAATGAGATCTATGTGTTTAAATTCTGTGAAATTTGCCGACTTTAAAACTGTGGCTCCATTGGGGGAGAAATAAGAGTAAACAGAGAAATCCTAACTTGAAACCCCTACTTCTCAATATCAACTCAGGCAAAAGGTGTGAAGACCACATTTCAGTGGCCAAGAGCCAGGTCAAGTCCAGATTCTATAATATTTTTTGCTCTGCATCATTACGTGCGTACGTGCTAAGTTGCTTCAGTCATGTCCTACTTTTTGCGACACTCTGGACCGTAGCCTGCCAGGCTCCACTGTCCATGGGATTCTCCAGGCAAGAATACTGGAGTGGGTTGCAGGCTCTCCTCTAGAGGATCTACCCGAGACAGGTATCAAACTCACGTCTTTTACATCTCCTTCGTTGGCAAGTGGGTTCTTTACCACAAGCACCACCTGGCAAACCCACTCTCCATCAGTATTTCCAAATATAAAATCTCATGAACCAAACAGACAACTGGAATGAGTTATTCAATTTGTACTTTTGTAGGCCAAGATTCAGAAGATATAAGTATGTCCTTGGTGGTAGAAAACAAAGCAAGTTCATATGTGGGGGTAAGGACAATGACAGGTGCCCTGGCAGTAGCATTCTGGACAATGTAAGCAATCTGGAAGGGCTTTGCAGTATAAATAGAAATGGAGACACTTTAAAGTAATCAGAAAATTTTTATTTCTAGAGCTTCCTGTTCCTTATATCATTCTTTCTAAAAGGCAGTTATGTCAGATGGACTTATTTTGGGGACAAGAGGCAAGGCTTTCTTTCATTTCTCTTATTTCAGAAATGACCATGTTCTCAGCTTCACTTCTAATGAAGACAAGAGCAGAATAGTTTGTGAAAACTGCAGCCTTTGTAATTTGGTCATATTGTCCAACCTTCTTCCAATGACATCAAAGTTATTGATAGAATCTCGGAAATATTATCTTCTTCAGTTGTATTATGTGGGAATGAATGCTAGATCGAGTCAGGCACAGTGCATTACAGTTAAAGTTTCTTCCATATAAATAGGCCCAGAATATTTGTCCCAAGGAGGTAACTGAGACTATACAAGAGGAATAAGCAGAGAATGAAGATGGTGTATGTTAGGAGCTGGTAGAAAAAGGGGCAGGCATCTGGATGTTATTGGTACAGTCACTGGGTGATGTGAACAAGCCACACCAAATTCTCACCACGACACTCTTGGAGTTACGGCTTTCCTCCCTGGTTTGACTACATATACTCTGCTTTCATTTTTTTCTTTTTTTTAGCCTGTTGATTTAGCTATTTGAATCATGATGTTTTGGCAGCAAAATAGATCTTGTCTCTTTTCTCAACAGCCATGCAACCAGATCTTTACCTGTTGTCTGGGAGGGACCCACCCCTTAAGCTTAATTTCTAACTCCTGCTCTGTTCTCTTCACTGACTACACTGAGGAAGTGAAATCTCAGAAGGTCTGAGAGCTGCCCTCAACTCTACCCTTAAACATGATCATATCTATTCATTTAATGCATAAACCATTAAGTCAAAATGACACAAGGAAGAAGTGAGGGAGCAGAAGGGATAATTTTAGACTTTATTCTACTGTGAGTATTCTTTCTGCAAATGCATGTTAATCTCAGAATCCAAATAAACACACTTAATTGAACAGTATTGTGGATCAATAAAATCATTGACTGAGTACCACTGGTGCTCACTTGAGGTAAACAAGTGATTTAATAGTCTCCACTTCCTTCAGGCCTCTTCAGTGTGGCCATCAATAGCGACCTGATAAATCGGATCTGGCAGTGACCAAAAGGCCCTTGTCAGGCAACCCAGCTTGACCTCCTGAGGCATGTTACCGCCTGACATCTTACGAGCCATTTCCTTTTCCCATTCCATGTGTCTGACAATTCTTGAAGACTAGCTCGTGAGAAAACACACACAAGCACACATCCATGCACACCCTTTACAAGGAAGGGTATTTCTTTAAAGACTTAAGTAAGAATTGCATTTTCTGATCTTTTACCTTATTCCCATTTAAACAGTTTACATCTTTTGTTTTTCCTGCTTGTACGTGCAATGCCACAAAATAGGAAAAAGGAGATGCACAAGACAGGAAGTTGAAAGAAAATAAAACATGGAGCTTGCTGCTAGTGGTCACCAATTTTAAGTTTTTAGATTGAATCTTGGAGATGGGGTGGTGTTTTGCATCCATAATGGGGTTCTATCCTTCTCTGAATTTCTAGAGGGAGAACCTAATAAGTTACCATGACGAAAATCTATGCTGCATATCCAAACATCAGGCTGCAGATTGCATGGCAGACGTAGGCCAGATAGACTTCTCTGTGAGCCTGGTCTGTCTCTGGTGTCTACTAAGATGTTTCTACTTTGCATTAACATGACTGCCACCTATGAATGCCATTTTAAGTCAGGTATATTTTTTGGAACACATAAAATTCAGTGGTGACCAACCAAATTAATTCATATTTTTGTGCAGAAATTCTAAACTGCTTTAAAATTCCCAACTATGAGTCCTGGGGTAAGAATCTGTGCAGATCAGATGAAACCTGATGAAGGAACTTAAGTCATAGTTCATCTTAACTGTTTATCTAGAATGTTTTTAATAAATAGTGCTGAGTAAGAAATATTAAAGAAGAAGGAGTCTCCGCAGGCATTAGCAATGTGTCATTGGCTATTAATACACTGTCAACATAGCTGTATGCAAATGCTTTCAGTAATGATCAGTTGTATTAAGGAACTGGTAAATCTAGAGACTCAGTATTTTCTTGTTTTTTAGTCACTAAGTCGTGTCCAACTCTTTGTGACACCGTGGACTCTTATATGCCAGTCTCCTCTGTCCTTCTCTATCTCATGGAGTTTTCTCAAACTCATGTCCATTGAGTTGTTGCTATCTAACCATCTCATCCTCTGCTGCCCCCTTCTCCTTTTACCTTCACTCTTTCCCAGCATCAGGGTCTTTTCCAGGGAGTTGGCTCTTCTCATCAGGTAGCCAAAGTTTGGACCTTCAGCAGCAGTCCTTCTAACGAATATTCAGGGTTTATTTCCTTGGAATTGACTGGTTTGATCTTGTTGCAGTCCAAGGGACTCTTAAGAGCAATGCCATAACTGTATCCTCTGTCCATGGGATTCTCCAGACAAGAATACTGAAGTGGGTTGCATTTCCTTCGCAGGATCTTCCCAACCCAGAGATTGAACTCACATTTTCTGCATTGGTATATAGATTCTTTTCCTCTGAGCCACCAGGGAAGCCCCTCATTATTTTAGTGTCTTCTAAAGGCCACGCCTATTATGATGCATCAGTGTCATTCTGGAATGTTAGACAGACAGTTGAGCCTGGTAGTCCATCAAGTGAAACCCCATTACTGTTGGTTGGATGAAAGACTCAGACTTTTTATTAAAATTTGGTGGCTGAATATATTTTAACTCCTGCATTGTTTAAGGAGTATAAATGTGAGTACCCATGCCCTTTCTCTGGCTTTGCTTGGCCATTAAAAAAGCAGT
The DNA here is from genome assembly GCF_032452875.1 of Bos javanicus. Classification (NCBI taxonomy): domain Eukaryota; kingdom Metazoa; phylum Chordata; class Mammalia; order Artiodactyla; family Bovidae; genus Bos; species Bos javanicus. The sequence goes on from NC_083881.1 coordinate 40,086,079, forward strand.
GATGATGACAACAAAAGCAATTCATGCCACACTTTCTGTAAGTTTCTTTGCTGTTGGCAAAGCATCTACTGAAAGTGTGTAGTCCTGTCTAATGATGTATATGCCACCTAAGGCTTACTCCAGTGATAAGACTCACTCTGTGTCCTGTACTTTTCTAAAGCGTTTTTAAAATAGATGCTCAAGCTCTACTCTGGAGTTCCTATTTCTAGATAAGAGCCTAGAAATCTGATTTGGGGAAAATACTCTCTTTCTGATGCCAAGTCAGTCCAGGAATCCTTGCTCACTCCACCCTGGAGTATGGGCCATCTCCACATCAGGGTGTGGACTTTCAGCCATGGTGCTCCTACACAGACTGTCCCTTCAGTCTGAAATGCTCTTTCATCTTCCCTTAAGAAACATAATATTCATCGTTTAAGGCTCAGCTGCAAAGTTAGCTCTGCTGGGGCACCGAGTCCACTGTCAGACCCATGTTCCTTCAACAGAGATTGGAATGGTCTGTGACTCTCCTTTCTTGGAAACACTTCAAAAAAAAGAAGAAATTACTTATGTGTTTGGCTGCCTTGGGTGTTGTGGCTCGAAGGATGTTTGTTGCGTTCTGCAGGATCTTTCACTGTGGCTCTCGGGCTGTAGCAGTTGCAGCGCAGGCTTGGTTGCTCCAGGACATGCGGGACCTTAGTTCACCTACCAGGGATGGAACCTGTGTCCCCTGCATTGCAAGGCAGATTCTTAAACACTAGACCCCTGGGGAAGTCCTGGAAACACTTGACTTTTGATGAGATTGGGAAAAAATGAACATTAGTTGAAAGATTTTTCTCTCCTTGCTCATAGTAAGGGCCACAGTTTGCAAATGTACATGCAAATGTCCATAAAATGAAATTGTTGCTACACATAAAATGTGTAACTATAGTTTTTATTTTCTTTTCTTGGGTGATTGATTACAAATGGGAGATTTGTGTTGACATACTGAATAGTGGCATTTTGTCGGGTAGGCTGCTGTATTTCTTTCTTAATTTTTTTTCTCCTTTTAAGGCCCTGGAATAAAAGAGAAGGTTGAAAAGTCAGTTTCTGAATTTTGCTACATAAAATATTCTAAGGGGTAGATAGATATACATTTAAATCTTAACTTTTTTCCTTAATGATGGTAACGTCAGTGTACATTTTGGAGTCCATAGCAGAGTCAGTGTTAAAGACCATTTGAGTTAATTAGAGCATTTGATAATAAGACTTCAGTAATATGCATGGACAAGCTTATGACTTTGGTGAAAGGCATGGTGTATAGATAAGAGAAAGTTTTCTTAATGATTAAAGTAGTAATAGTTTTTTGCAGCTTTGGGATAACATAGTACTCAAAGAACATTGAATTATATAGGGCATTTTTTTTTTAATAAGGAAGTTTCATTTAATGTAGTGGCCTGATCTGAGCATTAAAGTGAGTAGGAGCCTCTGACAATAGGTAAAGTACAGCATTGCTAGTGTTCAGCATTAAACATTTATTTCTTTAGATGAGGCGGCAATTTCTGGTAACATGTCTTTGTAAGGTGTCACTTCTCACAGAATTTTTTAACCTGCCTGCAATCAATCTAAGTAATGTTATCTGATGTATAAATTGTTTTAAAAAGTAGACCTCTTTTTTCTGCTTTTATGACAGAAATTCTAAGCAGAAAATGAAAGCAGGATCCACCCTCAATTATCATTTTCAAAATTTCATTCTTTTGATATGAAAGGTTTCATTCACTTTTTGCTTAAAAAAGAAAAAGTAAGCTCTGGACCGTTCTGTTTTGAATAACACATTCTCTGTTTTTTTCTGTTCAAACTATGTAAAATAAATACCAGTTTTTAAAATTATTTTCTTACATGTCTAGGAATAACGTTTTTCTAGTCATGCTAGAAAATGAAAGGATCTTTACTGTAAAATGTGATAATGTAAAGTTTGAGAGGGAAATGAAGACTACACAACCATTCAGGAGACCAGCAGAATTCAGTGTCAAAAAGGGAGGCAGTTGTTGCCTTAATCATTTCACCCCAACTGATGGACTCTGCTTGAGTGTCATCTCACTAAATGGCCCTGAACTTGACCAATGGACTTTCAGTTTACTGTGAGTGGACTCTGTTTACACAACAATAGTGATTTCACCTAATTATGGCATGGTATATAACAAAACCCTTGACCTTTATTGTTTAACAGTCTTGTCAGAACTTCACACATGCACTGAATTCGGTACTTGTAGATTTTTCATTTGTTTTGTAATTCACTGTATTTTCCAAGGAAAAGTGATTACTATATTATGGTAGCTTCTGAAACCAAGAATAACAGTTTTTTAGCATTTGGTAAATTCCTTTCAGGGAGTTGGTTCTCAAGAGATATTTGCAGGAAGAATATATACTTGTAAGTATTACAAAGGAAAACATGGTTCTTTTGGTCTTCAAATATCCATCACGCCTCTCTTTCTTAGCTTTTAAGTTTTCAGTACTTAGATGATACTTAACACAGTCATAGAAGCTGAAAGAATGAATAAAGTTCCTTCCATCACTTTCAAACATCACTTTTTCTCAAAATTCCATCAATGGTCTTACTGTAATTTTTAAACTTTTTATCATCTTATCTATTCACAGGACGTTTGTAATCTATGAATCCTTCTCTGTTATGTAAGCACGCTTTTGAATTCTAGGTTACATTTCCTTACAGATGTCCACGTGCTCTTTAGTTTTTTTTGCTATTCAACCAGCTACTCCTGCTGTCTCATGTTTTCTTCGTGGAATGTCTACTCTTCCTCTTGCTGAACTCTGAAATTTTCTTTTTACTCCTATCATGTGTTTCCACCCAACCAACTGCCAAACTTTGCAATTTTGTACTTAGCATCTTTTCTTAGTTATGTCTTGTCTTATTTTTTTTTAATTTACTTATTACCTCAAACTTAGACCATACTAAAAGCCTCCAAATTAGTCTTTCCACTTAACTATTTCTTTTTTCTCCTGCCTACTTTATATGATTGTTGCCACCTTGTTTAAAGTTTTAATCTATTTCTTCATTCATGTAAGCATTTTTTATTAGAAATCCAAACCTAAATTAATTTATGTTGACTAGAATGATCAATTATTAATCAATAAAATAATAATACTTCACATCTGTATTGTGAGTTAAACCTGACAGATTGCTGTCTTCTGTTATAATCTAGGTGAAAAAAACTTAGCAAAATGAACAGTACTTAAAGGAAGACTTTGGAATGAACAGCTAAATTCAAGAGTTTCAGGCTTTCTTTAAAATTGATGCCATGTCTACTCAATTCAATTCTGGACTATTGTCTCCCATGGCTATTCAGTTTAGACTTTTAACCATCTGTATGTGACGTGACATTTTTTGTTACTTATGGTTTTCTTCAATTTAATATAGGTATTTCATAAAGTGCTAGTTTGAAGTCTTCTGATCCAATTGTCTAGCAGAAAATGTGTTTTTTCTGTAACTGATCTTGCCTAGTTGATTGTTTTTCAGTTTCTAGGTGAGTAGCGCCATTCTGTGTAGAACCAAGTGGCTCGTCCAAGGTCCAAAGCTCTTAAAGTTTCCTTCAAAGAATGATCTCTATCAGTCCTCATTACTTTAGGGCCATTTTTCTTGGTGAGATGCTTTAGGTGGCATTCTGTGCCCAGAATTTTTGGTTAGTTGACTAGTTACCTATTCATCTATAATGAAGAGAATGGAAAAGTCATGATTCTTTATGAACTTGGTAGAAGTTCCTGGGCTAGTCATTTCTTCAGCCCAAAATCTTAGAACTGAGAGCAGAGAGAAGCCGATTTTGAATTTTTACAATGCCTTTAATGTAGATAAATGAAATAAAGTGCATTATGATATAAATGTTATGCTATACAATTATTTTCCATTTTTACTCAATACATGTTGTATATCTTATTATTGGTACTTTAAGGATAGAATAGGATTTATTGAGCTAATTGATAATTCAGTACAAATAAAATAGTGTAAGATTTTGCAGTGCTTTAAGATGTTTTGATAGATTGTTTATTAATTATATTGCAAAAGGTTGCTTGTGCTAAAAATTCTATATTCTTTCTCTACAGAATCAGTAGCAAGCACATCCTATTTCTGAGCTATATTGCATATCTGGAAGCTTGATAATTGCTGTTCATATTTTCGTACCAAACTGATAATGTGTTATTAATTCAGATTTTTAAAAAATAACCTTCTAAATCCCTATGTTTTGTCCTAGGTTTAAAATTCTATGAGAACCAGACCACACATTCTTCTGCTCTTAGGCTGTGCTGTTTTCAGAGATGCTAACCTGTTAGTGATTAACCAAGATTAGGGTCTTGGACGCTTGTGGTTATCAGAAAGCTTTCCCTGAGGATGTCTACAGTTCAAGGAGAATTTCTGCATTTATGTCTAGGAGGGATGCTCTAAAACCATATTGACTTTATGTAAAGACATATTTGTTTTGTGAATGCTTAACAATGCCGTTGGATGATTGAAATGAAAAATTTGACACCAAAGGGACGTAACCTGGACTTAAGTTCTTTTCAGCCTTAATGGGAAAAGAAGTAAATTAGTGTATTTACAGTAAAAAGAAATTCTATGTGATCTTGTAGCCTTGAAATAACTATGCAAAGAAGCAGGATGTACAGTATATATGAAGAAATTCAGTTGCTAGCTGTGTTCACTCTTGTCTTTCTGCTTCTAAAATGCATCCTTGTAATATTTTCCACTTTTTAATTTCCTGCTCTATTTCCTATCGCAAATTCTGTGAACTATTTTGATTTGTTGTGTTTTCCCATTACATATAGTAATTAACAAGTCTTTGTCAAATATAAAAAGTAGTGAATGAAAAAAAATCAGTGGCAGAGCTGAGGTTCAAATCAGAATCTAAATGTTGCCTTTTCAGTCCTTTACTATAAGCACGCATCTAAACCTTTCAAAACATTATTTTGAAGATAAATGATAAAAATAACAAAATAATGCATAGTATTTCAGACAGTGAAATGTTTGTGATCTTTTAAAATAATTTTTCTCACAATTTTTTAATAGCACAGAAGCTGATAAGACCCAAACTATAACAAGAAGGGGTAACCAGTTTGTATTGATTTGTAGGCCTATGCACTTTTTCTCCATATCATCAATTTTCTACATGAAGCTTAAATATGGGATTTCTGGTTTCTTCTTTGCAATGTTTCTTAGAGGCCCTTGGGATTCACAGCAGATCTGTTCTTCTGACTCACATGCATGGGAGGCAATGTATATTCTCATCTCTGTTCACTATCTTGTTAAATCTTTCCATCTATCACGTGTTGCTGAGAGGGCATCTCAACCTAACTAATATCTATGTTAATTAATATTTGCCCCCAAAATCTGACCTATCTAGTTGTTTTATATTTACATGAAAATAGGATGAGCTTTGACAATAAGCCCAATTATGAGTGGAAGTATAATATATTAGACATAAAAGAAAAGAATAGAATCAAATGGTATTCTCTACTATCTCCCTTGAGTTTATACAGAAGACATCAGCCACCCAGAATCATCCTTGACACAGTGTTCTTGGCAATGCTTACCAGTTGATTAGAAGGGACAGGTAGATTGAAACCTATTTGCCATCTTTATTTCCGTCTCTGGTATAGGTTCAGTTAAACCATACGAAAACTATCTGCTTTCTTACCTGGCTTTTAGCAGAAGCTTTGGAACTAATTTTAGCAGAAGTAGGTGGGAAAGAAGGCAAGATAAAACTGTAACTTGCCACCTGCTGTTAGGTGAACACTTTGGCCATAAATTTGTGTCTTTGGTGTTTTTGTGTGTTTATGTATAATATATTCTCTTTATGCTTCATACAGGTCAGAATATTGACTTAAGAAATAAAGTCTTAACTTTTTTTTGCATTTCTAACATACTGCTCTATCTCTGATAATGAGCGCTTAGAGAACTGAGGTCATCAGGAGTGGTCATTACAAGTGATGGGTAACCTAAGGTGGTTGTTAACAGTATGGATGTTACGCATATGGACCACCCAGGTATAAGAACAGATAATTATTACTGGAAACAAACTAATTCTTTTTTTTTCTTTTTTTTTGTGTTTTTTTTTTTTGATGTGGACCATTTCTAAAGTACCTTCATTGAATTTGTTACATTATTGCTTCTGATTTATGTTTTGACTTTTTGGCGGTGAGGCATGTGGGATCTTAGCTCTCAATCAGGGTTTGAACCCACTTCCCCTGTATTGGAAGGTCAAGTCTTAACCACTGGACCGCTAGGGAAGTCCTTAGAGAGAAACTAATTCTTAAGAAAAGGATGTTCAAACTGATTCCAGCCTCCCCTGCAATCCTTTCTGGACATTCAGAATCAATTTGGGGAAATTTCTGTGAAGCTTAGAGATTTGACAGTGTTATTCAGAATTTTCAATTACCTTCATGAAGACAAGTGAAAGAAAGATGTTGGTTCATTCATAAATATTTAGTCATATTTAGTAGGGCTCTAGATTATGGTTTTAAAAAAATTTGGCAATGACTTAAAAGAATGGAAAACACTGTGTATAGGAGCACATATATTTTTCATCTTTTGCTGTTTAAAAATATGTGTTTCAGACAATTTTGGCAGAAACAGTTTTTTACCTTACTTTAGCTGCAAACCTTAGGCAGTGTAATCTAAGAAAGTGAAGCCTCTGCAGCAACACGTGTAATTCTTTGCATCCTAAATTAACATGGTTGATCTACCGCTGTTAGTGCTTCTCCGTTTAGCATTGTCTTAGCCACTTGAAAGGGTTTCTGGGTTCATTTTCATTTTCGTGTGGTATGTATGTGCATGCACACATGTGCATGTGAGTGATTACATGCCCACATGTACATTCTTTAGGGTTGCAAACAGGGGCTATAGATTCCATTAAGAATGATATTGGTCTTTTCCTTCTGTATTGACATAAACTATGTGTGTGTCCCCATATTAACAACATAGAGTTAAGCACACTTGGGGCCTTCTTCGGAATTACGGTGGACTATCAGTTTCTTTTATCTTTGATCCTGTTCTCCCTTACCTGGTTTACGGTTTGGAATGTTACCCTCTGCCTTTGGTGTAAGACTCAACCTTGTGAATCCTTCTAATCTACTTGCTTTAGTCGTGCTACCAGGCATATTCCCAATTAGATAACTCTGTGTTCCTGCCTCCATTAGCAGTTCACTTCTTCTTAAAAATGTTTGTCTTACTTAGTAATACTTGTTTCAAAAACTAATAAGAAACAGATAGCCAAAAGAAAAATAAGATACACTATTAATAATTGCAAAATGTGCTGCTTCTCTCAGTCATGTCCTATCTCTTTCCACCTATGTTTTTGTTTTCTAGCTCTCTGTCTTTCTTCGTTTTTGTCTGTCTTATTTGTTTCCTGTTCCTCTTTATGTCTCTGGATCTTCAGTTCTTTGCCCTCGTCACTGCTAGTTTCTGTTTCTATCTAGCACATTTTTTAGTCAAAAAAAAAGAAAGTAAAAAACATCCTTCCATAAGTTGGTGGTTAAGGCTTTGAATTTTTGATATATTGTTATTGATTTTTGGCTGTGCTCATTGTATCTTTGAAAAATTATTTCACCTACATAAGTCATTTATTTTTGCATCAGTAAAATGCCATTAGGATTCCGGCATTTAGCAAATGTGAACAGTTAGTCTTAGGGACATACTTGTTTATATTTCTTTACATACTTTCCTGATTATTTTATGATAAACTTCTGGGATGAGAATTGCTTCATTATATGGCATGCATTTTTAAACACATATTTCCAAATTGCCCTCCAGGTAGGATGGGTCTATTAATATTGCACAAGCAATTTTGGAGAATGTTCATACCCTAACCAACAGTTGTGGGTTATTATTCTTTTAAAAATTTCCTAATAATAAATGAAGATATTATTGCTATTTTACTTTTAATAATAGTGAGGTCAGATTTTCTGTATATTCTTTAGTGAATTGTATGCTTATATACTTTGCACACTTTTTCATTTAGGTGTTCAGGTTTTTGTTTTTTTTTTTCCTTATTGATGTTTTAGAGCTCTTTGTGTATTAAGAATACTAGCCCTTTATAGTATATGTTGTAAATATTTTCCCAGTTTTTTTTTTTTTTTTGCTTGCTTGTAATTTAATTATGGGGTGTTTTTATTCAGGGGTGTTTTAGTTGTTACCTATATGAATCATTAGTCTTTAATTATTTCTACCTTTTTAGAGCTAAGTATTAGGACATATTTTCCTTTTCCTGAGAAACTCATATTGCTTTCCCCCTTTTGACTTTCAGTCAAATCTTCATTAACATGGGTTATAAAGAAGAGCAGACTGCCATAGAGAATATAAAATCTTGGTTAAACGTTATACTCAATACATGTTACAAAATGGATTACATGCAAACTTATTTATTGAAAGTTAAACCTAGTATTTGTGCATTTGTTTAGCATTCTATTAAGTAACACAAAGCATTATACAGACTGCTTGAAGGAAAGTATGTAGAAATAGTCTGTTGTTACTGGTTATTAGTTAAGTTTGCTTTTAATCGTCAGTAAAGAGCTGTTGCACCTTTGGTGAGTCTTTGAGCAAGTGTCATTTATTGCATAGATAAACTGGACCCTAGAGAGTCTGAGGTTAAGCTTCGCATTATTAATAATCTCTCTTTTGTGGGCTAGTAGTGGAAAAGACCCTGATGCTGGGAAAGACTGAAGTCAAAAGAAGAAGGGGGTGGCAGAGGATGAGATGGTTTGATAGCGTCACCAACTCAATAGACATAAATCTGAGCAAGCTCCGGGAGTTGTTGAAGGACAGGGAAGCCTGGCATGTTGCAGTCCATGGGGTTGCAAAGAGTTGGACATGACTTAGTGACTGAACAACAACAGGTGGGGCACAGCTCATTCTCTTCTCTCTGTCACTTGACCTCACAGCACTTTTCCAGCCTTCAGAGGCCACACCCTAATGTTATTTCCATCAGTTTACTTCTTTGAGTTCGGTGTCATTATCAAGATTAAGTTAGGCTGCTAGAAAGGGTATTAATGTCAAATCATTTCAAAGAAGAATTTTACTTTCTTGGTGTATGTTCATTTAGGTTTGATTGTCTTAATATGCAGTCATGGCATTGTTTCTTTGAAGGCCAATGTGGAAGGATGTCATCCTTCTTTTACTTATTTTATTTGTCTTAATGAACAGCCTGAGATCCATGAGAATTTAATGTTCTTCATTTAAATCATAAATTATTATTTTATATTATAGAGTAATTTGTATAGTATCTCCCCCACCCAACTCTTGAATGATTGCACTTCTCAAAATGTAAAGCATCACATATTTCCACCTCTGCTCAACCCACGTTTCATTACTAGGTTATTATTCTGATTTCAGGAGCAAAAACCAGTAAGGGCCAGGATTGGAATTGGAATGGGTGGGTGGGTAGAGAGAGGCTCCTACATGGCAGATGCAACAATGTAGCTTTTGTTGATTATTAATAAAATTTCTAAAAATAGGTGCCTTACAAAAATATTTATTCTTAATTTGTGTTCATTTTAATTCCATGCATGCATATCATTATAACATCTATTAACATTTTTTTAAATGGTTAAATTGCTTGCATTTCAAACCATTTCAAACCATTCCTTTATGCTATCTCCACCCTCTTACTTGCCACGTCAAAACTGGAGTATATATTACTATGAATGCTGTTTTGCTTCCAGGAAGCCCAGATTCAGATTTACTGTTCAGCTATAGCAACTGTATAGGTCCTCACTGCATGCTTATTTCTGATCTCCTTTTCTTTTTTTCATTCAACAAATATGCTTTCTTGTATCCTTTATGAAAAGAGGCAGGGTATAAATTGCCAAATTTAAAAAAAATGGTTATTATGTCTATTATATATCCCCAAATTAATATCATATTTTCCTCTGCATTTACTTAATTGGCCACAGCTTGGCTTATTTTTTCAATAATGATGAAGGAATTTACCATGAGATAACCATACTTAATCAATACACATTATGGCCAACTCTTAACTCAGGAACATGAAGAGCTGTCAAGCAGGGGTTTCCAGGCAGTAATTTATCCCTCCTGCAAACCTTATTCAATGACATTACACACAAGAGGCAACAGTCTGGGCACCAACGATACAACAGCATACACAACCACCTCTGTTCTCACAGTCTGAAGTGGAAGCCAGAGCCTCCCCTCAAAAAAAAATTGCAATACAGCGTGGCAAGAGTTATGAAAGAGGTATGCAGAAATACGGGGGTTGGGAGTGGGTGTCAGGGAAAAGAGTTAGTATATGTGCAGCCATGAGAGAACGGGGGTAACTGGGGACTTGGAACTAGTTTCTTGAGGCTGGTCAGACATCATTTGAGAGGGCAAATCTCTGGAGATGTATCCACCAGGAGTTTAATGGGGGGCTTTATTCTGAGCATGATGGGCAACCATTGGAGGCTTTTAAGAGGAAGTGTGTTTTGGAGGGGGCTGACATAGTCAGATTTGCATTCAGGAAGAATACCAAAGAATATCGCTATGGGACAGTGGTCACTATGTTGATGTATGGACTCTACAGAAGATCAGAGGTCTTTAAGCACTTCCGAGTTTCTAAATCTGTGATGCTTTTGTTTGCTCTTCACCACAACCTGATGAAACTATTAATAGATCGTTATGGTGATTTTACAAATTGGACATGAACTTAAGGGCTCTTTGATATGTTTAAAGGCATGAAAGGCTTGCACCCATTCTGTCTGACTCTACACTCATGACCTCCCCCGCCCTAACGTCTCCTCCTAGTCTGTGGATGAGAAGGTTGGTTCAGAGGGCCATTTTAGCTGAAGCTCATACAGATAACTGAGCAGAGCTTGGCTTAGAATACAGATCTGATTCACAGGAGAGGCACGATGCCTGTGTCTTCTAATTGGAACAGACAGGATGTGAGAAGCCCCGGAGACAGGTGAGATTAAAGACGAGATGCCAGGGGTGGAACATTGAGGTGCATGGCTAAGGGAGTCTGTGTAGCCAGAGGGTTCACTAGAGGGACCGCCCTTAGCCGGCAGGTGATGGAGGACCAGGGACTTCTGACTGGCATCAGAGACATCAGTTCATTTTAGATGCTGACCCAGATATTTTCATTCATGAAGTTTACTATCATAGTCAAGGGACATAGTTTGCCTGTAAAACATCACTCATTTAAAACAAATACATTCAGCCCTTGTCATGTGCCAGGAACTGTCTTGAATGCTGAAGAAGCAAAGGAGGGAATGTAGTCCCTTCATTCATGGAGTTCTGATGAAGAAACACACATTTAAACAAGTAAATGACAGCACAACATGGGAACTGCAGCTGTTTGGAAATGACGATTGGAGTGGAGATAATGGGTGTGAAAAATGCTTTCTGGGAGCACTGAATACAGAGATGGTCACAGAGACTTCAAGGAGACTCGAGGGATGACACATTTGGGTCTTAGTCTTAAAAGGTGACTGAGAAATTACCAAGTAGAAAAGGGAAGTGAAGTCGCTCAGTCATGTCTGACTCTTTGCGACCCCATGGACTGGGGCCTACCAGGCTTCTCAGTCCATGGGATTTTCCAGGCAAGAGTGCTGAAGTGGGTTGCCATTTCCTTCTCCAGGGGATCTTCCTGACCCAGGGATCAAACCCAGGTCTCTGGCATTGTAGGCAGATGCTTTACCCTCTGAGCCACCAGGGAAGCTAGGAAAACATGGTACAAAATGCTTAAATGATTTGTAAATTAAAAAGAGACAAATGAGATTTTTACTGTCTTGATATCAAACGTAAGGACAACTATGTCCTTCTCATCCATGTCGGTTTTTAGGTAAATGCCATTTTAATCATTTTTATAACTTTTGAGCTCAACAGAGTCTGATATGAGGCCTGTGGCACCTTTTCTTGTTTTGGCTGGTAAACAACTGCTTCTCCCAAACGTGAGCCATCCAGGCTTCCATGCGAAATACATCTGGGCATATATTTTGAAGATAAATTTTAAAAATAAAATTTTCAGTTGTACAGTGCTGATTTGTGAGTTAAATATTTTCCACAAAACAAAATATTTTTCAAAAATGACTGTTTTTGACTTCGGGAAAATTTAAAAGTTCAATTTTGATGGAAAATGTGAAGCTCTCAGACCTTAAATGTCATTATCCTTTTAATCTGATATTGTGTTTTGCCCCACTGTAGATGTTATTTCTATATTCTGAAGGCAAATTACTGTATTTTAGAGAAATGTTGAACTAGGTAATATATTAAGTTTATTAGTGAAGGTGAAAAAAAATATTTGCCCATTTGCTTTTTTACTTAATCTGCTCTTGGAGTTAATAGCTACTCATATTGGTTACCATTTACCTAGGTAGTTTATTAAGTGAAACCTCTTTCTCCCAGGTGGGATGAGCTGACTTTTTGTCATGATTCTGCAGTGATCTGTGTTGTGCTAGTAAGGTCTTGGTGATGAACCATTAAATAAAATGATGTGCTCCCAGGCCAGGGAGTTGGTCGATTGCCAGACAGTAATCCTGTACAATTAACTATCAAAGATTTGAGCACTCCATTATTCTAAGGGATTCCCTGGTGACTCAGACAGTAAAGCGTCTGCCTGCAATGTGGGAGACCTGGGTTCAATCCCCGGGTCGGGAAGATCCCCTGGAGAAGGAAATGGCAACCCACTCCAGTACTCCTGCCTAGAAAATTCCATGGATGGAGGAGCCTGGTGGGCTACAGTCCATGGGGTCGCAAAGAGTCGGACACGACTGAGTGACTTCACTCACTCACTCACTTATTCTAAGAGAGGGAACTGCAGCCATTTGGAAAAACTGAAATGATGATTGTACATTTGGCTAAGTTTTGTTTTGGAAAGACGTTTGGATTGTTAAACTCATCATTATAACATTTAGATATTTCAGCCTCCATTTGGGGTTCTCATTTTGTTAATTTTATTCAATTCCTAGATAAAAATGAAAAGAACTTATTCAGTCTTTACCAAGGATAGGAATGAGTCACTTACAGTATAGACCTCAAACCTCTTCAGAAATGAAATAGGATTTGAATAAAGAAATATTCTCCATGAAAGATAGTTTGAAACTATTGTATTAAAGTGGGAACATGACAAAGTGATCTTTATTTCTTAAGATATGTTAAAAGTTATGTTGTTAAGGTATTTTTAGTTACAGAAACCATAAATATTCATTAAGTACCTTGAAAATCTTCTTTCGGCAATTCTTTGGTAATTCAAGCAATCACCCAGTTCACTAATAAGCCTCCTCATGAAATATCGTTGGCCACGCAGAGCACTTATAAGAGGGTGCCTTTGTGCTTGTCTGTCCACAGTGATGCTACATGTGGCTGCAAGCACATGCCTCCTTCATTACACATGTGGCCATGCCTCGGATTCTCCAAAGTGAAATATGTATTATTTTATTTTACATTCCTCTTGTTTTCTCTCTCCTTGTATGTTTAAGTCATTATATTTATTTAATTCCTGTGTGTAGATAGATAATGTTATATGTGATTTTATTTCTATACTGTAAAGGGGACGGGCTTCCCTGATGGCTCAAATGTCAAAGAATCTGCCTGCAGTGCAGGAGACCTGGGTTCAATCCTTGTGTTGGGAAGATTCCCCTGGAGAAGGGATTGTCTACCTAATCCAGTGTTCTTGCCTGGAGAATTCCATGGACAGAATAGCCTGGCGGGCTATAGTCCAGTTCAGTTCAGTTCAGTAGCTCAGTTGTATCCAACTCTTTGCAACCCCATGGACTGTAGCATGCCAGGCTTCCATGTTCATCACCACCTCCAAGAGTTTGCTCAAACTCATGTCCATTGAGTCGGTGATGCCATCCAACCATCTCATCCTCTGTTGTCCCCTCCTCCTCCTGCCTTCAATCCTTCCCAGCATCAGGGTCTTTTCAAATAAGTCAGTTCTTCACATCAGGTGGTCAAAGCATTGGAGCTTCAGCTTCAGCATCAGTCCTTCCAATGAACACCCAGGACGGATCTCCTTTAGGATTGACAGGTTTGATCTCCTTACAGTTCAAGGGACTCTCAAGAGTCTTCTCCAATACCACAGTTCAAAGCATCAATTCTTTCTTTATAGTCCAACTCTCACATCCATACATGACTACTGGAAAAACCATAGCTTTGACTAGACAGACTTTTGTTGGCAAAATAATGTCTCTGCTTTTTAATATGCTGTCCAGGTTGGTTATAGCTTTTCTTCCAAGGAGTAAGCATCTTTTAATTTCATGGCTGCAGTCACCATCTGCAGTGATTTTGGAGCCCAAGAAAATAAAGTCTGTCTCTGTTTCCATTGATTCTGTATGTATTTGCCATGAAGTGATGGGACTGGATGTCACAATCTTAGTTTTTTGAACGTTGACTTTTAATTTAGCTTTTTCACTCTCTTCTTTCACTTTCATCAAGAGGCTGTTCAGTTCCTCTTCGCTTTCTGCCATAACGGTGGTGTCATCTGCATATCTGAGGTTATTGATATTTCTCCCGACAGTCTTGATTCCAGCTTGTGCTTCATTCAGCCCGGTATTTCACATGATATACTCTACATATAAGTTAAATAAGCAGGGTGACGACATACAGCCTTGACATACTCCTTTCCCAGTTTGGTAACAGTCCGTTGTTCCATGCCCAGTTCTAACTGTTGCTTCTTGACCTGAATACAGATTTCTCAGAAATCTGAGAAAAGAAAAGACGTGCAAGGCAAAAGAGAAAAGGAAATATATACTCATTTGAATGCAGAGTTCCAAAGAATAGCAAGGATAAGAAAGCCTTCCTCAATGATCAGTGGAAAGAAATAGAGGAAAACAATAACATAGGAAAGACTAGAGATCTCTTTAAGAAAATTAGAGATACCAAGGGAGCATCTCATGCAAAGATGATCACAATAAAGGACAGAAATGGTACAGACCTAACAGAAGCAGAAGATATTAAGAAGAGGTGGCAAGAATACACAGAAGAACTATGCAAAAAAGATCTTAATGACCTAGATAACCATGTTGGTGTGATCATTCACCTACAGCCAGATATCCTGGAGTCCAAAGTCAAGTGGGCCTTAGGAAGCATCACTAAACAAAGCTAGTGGCAGTGATGGAATTCTAGCTGAGCTATTTCAAGTCCCAAAAATGATGCTGTTAAAGTGCTGCACTCAATATGCCAGCAAATTTGGAGAACTCAGCAGTAGCCACAGGATTGGAAAAGGTCAGTTTTCATTCCAATCCCAAAGAATGTCAAGGCCAAAGACTGTTCACCTACCACACAGTTGCACTCATCTCACACACTAGCAAAGTAATGCTCAAAGTTCTCCAAGCTAGGCTTCAAGAATACTTGAACCAAGAACTTCCAGATGTTCAAGCTGGATTTAGTAAATCAGAGGAACCAGATATCAAATTGCCAACATCTGTTGGGTCATAGAAAGAGCAAGAGAATTCCAGAAGAATATCTACTTTTGCTTTATTGACTTCTCCAAAGCCTTTGACAGTGTGGATCACAACAAACTGGAAAATTCTTAAAGAGATGGGAATACCAGACCACCTTACCTGCCTTCTGAGAAATCTGTGTGCAGGTCAAGAAGCAATAGTTAGAACCAGACATGGAGCATCAGACTGGTTCCAAATTGGGAAAGGCTACACTCCATGGATGGCAAAGAATTGAAAATGACTGACAACTAACACTTTCACTTTTCAAAGGGGACATTATAAAAAGAAAATCTTGGATCTGAAGAGATGAAAATGACTATTTTCAACAATACATGTGTTTAAAAATACAAGCAAAAGTGCTTTAATATCCAGGGTGAAAAATCATTTGAAATTAATTAATTAATTTTAGAATGCTTCACAGATAAAACCCCTTGATTTTTAAATGAGACTCAGCAGCAAATATCTCCTTTTTGACTGCTTTCTAGCCTGATTTTGAAAGTCACTTCATTGACTCTGTACTCAGAAAGATATGGAGGGAAATATGCTACAATAGACCATTGGGAATATTTGTACTGGGTTGTCTTGTTTGGGCTGTTTAGTACTAATATCACTGGATAGAATACTCTAAAATTGAAAGGTCATTTGGAGAAAAATTACTTACAAATAAAATCAAGATTTTTAGAATGCTTTCTTGGAGTGGGTCTACTCTGGAAGACAGCCAGTAGTTCAATGAAAACACATTGAGATGCTTTACAAGAGTACTTTGTTTTAATAGATCCCATCATGAATGAGTAAGACACCATCCCACTAGTGCTACAAAGTATGACTAGTTTCTGGTCCAGAACACCCAATTACATTCTTAGAATTTATAGGGTTAGCCTCCTGGAGATTATAGGAAGTATGAAGTCAGAAGAAGGGAAGCAGCTTTACCTAGAGCACAGTAATTAAGTCTGCATTAGATATAGGAATGCCTAGTTGACAAATACTGCAGAATACAGCTGAGGATACGAGGAGTATTAAGAATACAAGTAAAAGTCCAGAGAATCAGATTTATTAGAAGAAATTAATGTCTTCCTTAACTTTCCTATTGACTTTTTGTGAACAGCAAATGAGATAATGTGTAAACAATATTCTGCAAGTTCTAAGCAAGGAACTTGTACACAAGATTTGTTCACAATCTTCCAAATATACACCATGCTAGAATGTGTTAACAGAAATTAATCATGTGTAAGCCAGCAAGTCTGAAACCTGTGATTAAACTAGATAGATTGGTTTTTCTCAGGGATGCTATAGTAACAAATTTTGAATCATCAATTCCTATACTGTTTATTTGTAGAGGCTCAGATAAATATAGAGTCAATTTACATTTACCATCCCTGGTCTCATCTTTTTGTTATCTTCCTAGAAAGTCTAGAATCTTCCGACAAGATGATGCCAGTTTGTAGTCATCTTTTATACTGTGTCTAAAAACACATTTTCATCTGTTTATTGATTCGCTCAAATAAATCCAAGTTTAAGCCTCTACTTCTCCAACAGAATTAAAGCAATTACGACTTCCAAATAAGGTCTGTATAGTAATGAACTTGAGGAGAGAGATGTTTGAAAGGCAAAGGGATATTTTTCTTCATTTTTTAAAATGTATTTTTAAATTATAGCTGGTTTACAATGTTGTGTTAGTTTCAGGTATACAGCAGATTGATTCATATATATATAATTCTTTTTCATATTTTTTCCCTTACAGTTATTATAGAACATTGAGATAGTTCCTTGTGCTATACAGTAGGTCCTTGTTGGTTATTTATTTTGCATATGCTAGTGTGTATATGTTAATCCCAGACTCCTCAAAGGGACATTATTCTTTCCCTGGAAATAATATTACACAAGATCTATCCTTGAAACTTTTCTGCTCAAGTGGTGTTAGACCAGAGAGTTTCTCATGGGTCTTCTTTCTATCTTTCTCGTCTTTATTAAACCCCTTTTTCTCACAGTTTGTGTCCCCTGCAGACATCCAGATGTTGAAGATGGACAGCCATTCTATTTCCTCTTCCTTCTGTGCCATCTTCTCTTACCAGGGTCTAGGGTTTCCTATCTTTAATGTGGGAGTTTCCTTTGGAACTTCCCTGGTGGTCCAGTGATTAAGACTCCATGCCTCCAATGCAGGGGTCTAGGATTCAATTCATAGTCCAGGAACTAAGATCCCACATGCAGCCAAAAATAAAAAATATAGGGGCTCTTCTGCCACTCCACCTCATGTAATTCCTACCTGCCATTACTAGGCAGTTCCTAACCTTTGGCTCAGAGTTTCTAGTACCTGAGACTGTTCAGCAGTGAGAACCTTGGGTGGGAGTGGTAGGTGTTTGCAGAACCATTAACACTGATGAATGAAATTGAGAGTGTGATTTACTAGTACATGTCTACATGCATGCTAAGTTGCTTCAGTTATGTCAAACTCTTTGCAACCCTATGGTGGTTTGCAAATAAACTTGTTTCTAGGTAAAACTCTTAACTATCATATTTGACCATTCAGTTCAGTTCAGTTCAGTCGCTCAGTCATGTCCGACTCTTTGCGACCCCATGATACGCAGCAAACCAGGCCTCCCTGTCCATCACCAACTCCCGGAGTTCACTCAGACTCATGTCCATCGAGTCAGTGATGCCATCCAGCCATCTCATCCTCTGTCGTCCCCTTCTCCTCCTGCCCCCGATCCCTCCCAGCATCAGAGTCTTTTCCAATGAGTCAACTCTTCACATGAGGTAGCCAAAGTACTGGAGTTTCAGCTTGAGCATCATTCCTTCCAAAGAAATCCCAGGGCTGATCTCCTTCAGAATGGACTGGTTGGATCTCCTTGCAGTCCAAGGGACTCTCAAGAGTCTTCTCCAACACCACAGTTCAAAAGCATCAATTCTTCGGTGCTCAGCCTTCTTCACAGTCCAACTCTCACATCCGTACATGACCACATTGAAGAAATAAAGTAAAAAAAGAAAAATCAAAATTTATTTTGGTTCTAAGAAATACTGACTATAAGCACTTACTCAAACTGCTTAAAATGTATGTCCAAGTACAATGGATAAGTGCAATAATTATGCATGTTATAAACTCTCTGGTTTAAAAGTGCTAATGAGCATGGTTTATCATTTAAAGATTCATCTTAGCCTATGAGTCAAATTAATTTTTACATGTTTTTATTATAGCATCTAAACTTTATATTCATATGTTTGTAGTCTTCATCATTTATCTCTCATTACATGGTTAGATCTCAGGGGATGATGCCTTGGAGAGGGGAATGGCTATCCACTCCAATGTTCTTGCCTGGAGAATTCCATGGACAGAGGAGCCTGGTGAGCTACCGTCCATGGGGTTGCAAAGAGTCAGACCGGACTGAGTGACTAACTCCAAATGAGTATTTAGTAACTTTAGTCCAAGAAGTGGAGAGATTTTTTGTTGATTTACTTGTTTCTGTTTGTTTATGCTAGTCAGTATTCTGATTCCATAGACCAGCAAGGTTTACTGTGAAACTAAGTTGAGATTATTTTCACCTTAAGATCTTCCAAACTCTAAGTGGATAATTAAGCATTAGAAGAGGCTTACCAAGAAAAGCCACGAAATCTCTATCCTTGTGGATTCTTGAAATCTTGGATGATTTAAGCAAAGCCTTGATCTGATCAAAGGCTTGGGTATATAAGAGATGCCATTTTGCTGTTTCTTTTACTGTGCATTCCTATTCATGTGTAGAGATGGAGATTGTTCCAAAAAGACTGATACTCTGTCCAACTCTGTCCATTTCTACTCCAGCAGGTTTTTTTGAAGGCAATGTAAGTTCGCCCCTAATTTCTGACCATTAGTTTCAGGTTGCCATTCTTTTTTTGACTGAATATCCTTATTATGAAAGTTTTTGACTGTATTATTGAAGCAAAAGTCATTTCTTCCCTACTGTGGGTTAAGCAGTACCTCACTATTGTTCCAGCTTTCTGGAATTCTTCACAATAGGTTCCAGACCTGGGTTAATTAACAACTCTGTTAACACCTCCTTGAGCTCAAGTGGTTCAAATACAGCCTGCTGAGACATTATTTCTTAAAAGGTGAGGACTAATGACCCAACTTTTAGTCACCATCTCGGAGGCCAGTTTTCAATCTCGTAAAAATTTTAAGTCAAGGAAGCTCAACATAGAAAGTCATGAGCTGTCATAAAATACCATTCCGGATATAGTTGGTTGGAATTGCCTGGGCACTTGGTAACCTAAAATACAAGTTAACAGTAATTCCACCTCATTTAGTTGTGTTTAAGGTGCTTGAGAGTTATGCTTAATAGACCATAAAAATTAGACCTTAAGACACTACTTAAATGCAATAATAGATCCTTGTACAAAGTTCTCCCAGAAACTACAATTTAAAAAGTCATTATAAATGTTAACTAAACCTCACATTTTTCTATATGAAGACTTTTTGAGTATATAAAATTTTAGATGTGCTAAAATTCTTAAAATGAATTCACTGCAGAGCATAGTTTGGCGTCTGCTCCTATTTTAGTAATTTGGGTAATACATATTGAAATGTAGTTTTACTTAAATATTAATATTTTATATGTATAGGTTCATATATCTTGAATGAAATGAACTTACCTTCTCTAATAAATGACCATAGAACATAATCGCAGCAGAAATCACTTCTAGGTGACTCTAGGTGACAAGATCACTTCTAGGTGACATGGGAGCAACACTCGCTGACAGTTTGATATGTGGCATGATGTCAGTGTTCCTATATTGTTATTGAATATCTGTGGCATTAAAAGGAATTGAAAAACCAGAACTTAGACTGCCACAAAAAGTGCAACAGAACAGATTATTCTGTTCTTGCTGCATTATCAGGCACAGTACTGTGGAGTACCACACACCTGGTATTTTATCTTCCAAACCATCCCATGAGTCAGTTATTATAGTTCTTAATAAAAAGAAGAAAAAACTGAGATTTAGTGGTTAAATAATTTACTTAAGATCATATTGTTGCTGTTGTTTAGTCACTAAGTCATGTCCAACTCTTTTACAACTCCCATGGACTGTATAGCCCTCCAGGGCCCTCTGTCCATGGGGTTTCCCAGGCAAGATACTGGAGTGGTTTGCCAGTTCCTTCTCCAAGGGATTTTCCCAACCCAGGAATTGAACCTGAGTCTCCTGCCTTGGCAGGTGGATTCTTTACCACTGAGCCACCTGGGAAGCCTTAAGATCATACTGCTCATCTTCGGTGCCCTAAGATGAAGCACCATGCTTTCATCCGTATCATAACACAAATATGGCATGACCACAGTTAAAGAGCCAAAAAAAATCAAGAAATCTTTCTAATGTTTCCTGTATCCCTTAGTGATAGAATGGCTAGGACATAAAGTGTTAAATGGCTAGAACATAAAGTGTTAAAAGTATAAGACACAAATAAGATGGAAGTCTGAAAAATGATCCATTATGTGATAATAGTCCCACCATATTTTCTAGAAATCTTGTGAAACAAATGTTAAAAAGGACAGGTTGAAAATAGATCATTTAGCCAGTTGATGTCAAAAGTTTTATTCAAGTAATTCAGATTTTTGTTAGGAAGCATCTTTAATGTCTTAATTCTGGTTCTCACAAATATTTTAGTGTTTCTTTTTTATAATTTTAATATGATTTTGTGGTGGGAGGTTACTGAGAGCTTAATCAAATCAACACTTTTGTGTGGTCATCATATGAATTAACAATTATTCAACACTTAACTGCAACTTGTATATTTAAAGTGATGTATAGCATGGCATAGAAGCACAGTTTTAATTTTTATCTCATATGCATCTTAAATATATGAATAACCTTTCTTTGAGGAAATATCCAGTTTCAGTTATTGCCTGAAAAATAAGAACACTGTCATTCTGTGGCCAGGGGCTGTGGGTAATATTGAATACGTATATTACTTTTATCAATAATGAATATTTTGTGGGATTTGTAGATCTTACAAGGATCTATGGATTTAAAATAAGAGCAAAAGTTCTAATTATTTTTCCCCTTTTATCTTTTTGGTACAGAATGGAGGCTTGCAGGTAAAAGAATGCTCAGGAGAAAATTTCGAGAGCAATTTATTTAAATATTGATTTATTGAAACATTTTATAATAATTCTTTAGAAATTCTTTTCAAATGTACCAAAAGGTGTTTTTATTGCTATTTGATTGCTAGGGAAAGGAATAATTTATTCTCTCAAGAAAATGGAACTTTTCCGTTCTCAAGAATGAGTCTGCAGCAGTCTGTTGGGCCAAAACAGCTGTTTCACTAATGTAGTTTTCTTTTCCTTATGCATCCTCCCAGTTACTCCCAGCCAAAACCCAGCAGAAAGACAGACTTTTCAGAGAATCAGAGTTCCCTTGTTTTGCTCTCTGTTTCTCTCATAAGGGGGTGAGTGAGTCAATGTTTGTGTGTGTGTGTGTGTGTGTGAACAAGATGGGAGTTTAGGAATCAGCATGTCCTAAGCTTGCATCCCAGCTTTATAAACTGATAGGTGACAGAAGTGTCTAATGTCATAGGAGTTCAGTTTCCTCACCAGTAAAATGGGGATTCACTGAGGTGACATAAAAGCATCTTACAGCAGTTTATATTCAGTCAGTGTAACTTAGTTCCAATCCCTTCCCTACCACTTGTATTCAGTTCAGTCTGTCAGTTGTGTCCAACTCTTTATGACCCCATGGACTGTAGTACACCAGGCTTGCCTGTTCATGACCAACTCCTGGAGCTTGCTCAAACTCATGTCCATCGAGTTGGTGATACCATCCAACCATCTCATCCTCTGTCGTCCCCTTCTTCTCCTGCCTTCAATCTTTCCCAGCATCAGGGTCTTTTCTAACGAGTCAGCCATTCGCATCAGGTGGCCAAAGTATTGGAGCTTCAACTTCAGCATCAGTCCTTCCAATGAATAATCCTAAAGGATTGATTTCCTTTAGGATTGTTCACTTGTATTATGTTGACATTTCTGGGGTTAGATAAATTCTTTCCATAAACCTTTGTGTTTTCCTCAATTTTGTCCCAATGACTAAGAAACACATCTTGGGTCCTCCTGGTTGGCTGGCCTTCTTCATTCCCAAATCTTACATGCTCTTGTTCTCTTAGCACATATTTTTGTTTTTTGAATCTGGCTGTGTAGGGTCTTTGTTGTGGTGAACAGTCCTCTCTCTAGTTGTGGTACATGGGGTCTGGAACACACGGGCTCAGTAGCTGTGTTGGGTAGGTTTAGTTGCCTCACGGCATGTGGAATCTTAGTTCCTCAGCCAATGTGGAATCTTAGTTCCTCAGCCAGGGATCAAACCCGTGTCCCCTGCATTGGAAGGTGTATTCTTAACCACTGGACCACCCAGGGAAGTTCCTGAGCACATCTTTGTTGTTTTTTAAGATCACTGTTTATGGGTACAAAAGCCTTCTTGGGAAGGACCTTAAACTGGGAAGAGGAAGCAAGGCAACATTTATTAGATACCTTCACAGAGTGGTTTGTGTGTTTGCCTGACTCAGTCTTATTAAAAATATGTGAGACTGATAACATTATCCACACTTTACAAAAGAAATAAAGCCTTCAAGGGATTAACTTCTAAAAGACAGATAGGGAAAGGTAGAGCAAAATTGAACTCTGAACTCTCTGTAAAATTTTGTTCTTCCAAAATGCAATATTGCTGTTAAAAGTGAACTACTTTTCTAAATGGAAGCACATGGGTCATTATGAATCCCAGCACCACATTTTGTAGAGATGAACTGGACAGCCTGTGCAGAACACACAGTTGGAGTAAATAAGCTATGTGTGTACGTTAAGTGTAATAAAGCAAAATAATGTTACACGCCAGAAGAGGGATTCAGAGAGAATGCTTTTTGGTTCAAAGGAGGACAGGATATTTCTGCTTGAAGAAAGTCTTTTTTGTTGAGGTGACTTGGTTTTGTTTTTTTAATTTTTATTGAAATATAGTTGATTTACAATGTTCTGTTAGTTTCAGGGGTATAGTAAAGTGATTCAGTGTTTTATATACATATTCTTCTTTGCATTTTTTCCAGTATAGGTTATTGTAAGATATTGACTAAGTTTCTCTTTGCTATACAGTAGTTCCTGTTGATCTACTGTATAAATAGATCCTGTTGATCTATTTTACATATAGGAGTGTGCATATTTTAATTCCAAACTCCTAATTTAACCCTCCCCCCTTCCACTTTGGTAATCATAAGTTTGTTTGTTTTCTGTGCCTGTGAATGTATTTCTGTTTTGTAGATAAGTTCATTTATATACTTTTTTTAGATTCCATGTAGAAACGATATCATATGATATTTGTCCTTCTCTGTCCGACTTGCTTCACTGATATGAAAATCTCTAGGTCCATCCATGTCGCTGCAAGCCGCATATTTCATTCTGTTTTACTGCTGAGTAATGTTCCACTGTATATATGTTCCACATCTTCTTTTCCATTCATCTGTTGATGGACATTTAGGTTGCTTCCATGTCTTGGCTATTGAAAATAGCGCTGCTATGAACTTGAAGGTGCATGTATCTTTCTGAATTGTTTTCTCTGGATATATATCCAGGAGTGGAATTGCTGGATCATGTGATAACTCTATTTTTAGCTTTGTAAGGAACTTCCATACTGTTCTCCATAGTGGCTGTATCGTTGAGGTAACATTTGGATTGGACTTTAAATAATGGGTGGGATCTGGATATGTACATATAGCAAAATGGAAAAAGTAGGAAGAATATGAAAAACAGCACATAGATAAGGAAGTAGCTTGAAGGTATTTAATTAAAAAGGTGAACAGTTCAGTTTTTCTGGCACATTAAGGCAAGGAATGTAACAATCAGGAAAGGAAAGTGAAATCTTGAATGATATGTTAAGGATTTGGGAATCTGATAAACACTAGGGTTCTACTGATGGATTTTGATTATAGGATTGGCATACAATGATATAGAAATAATACTAATGGTAATAAATAACCACCCACAGGCCATGATACTGTGTTCATCTTGTGATTGTAGGTCAAGCAGGATATTTAGGGGATGATGACAATAGTTCCAGGGAGAAATAAATAGCTTTGGCAGGGACAGTGGGAGCAGAGAGAAAGATAAGGATGAAGATGGTATAAGAACAGGTAAACACTTCCAACTTACTCGAGGCCCTGGGCAGGAATGGAAAGAAGGTGTCTGAGATGACACCACGTTTCTCTTGTGTGTCATAATCGGAAACAGAGGGCACAAAGGAGGGGCACAGAGACGTTTAAAAGGAAGAAGGATGAACGCATGTGTAGACTGTGGAGTTTGGGGGAAAGGAAGAAACCCTAGGAGGAGATGCATTTTGGGCTGCTAGGGGCATGGTGTGTGTTTAGGGAGAAGGAGTCATTAGGAATCTCGATTTGTGAGTGATCTGCAGCAAGAAGATAAATTAGTCTATGAGAGAAAATGAAATAAAACAGGAGATATTTGCTGTTGAAAGACAGAGAGAGCACACGTGAAAAATCTCTATTATATTAAGATAAAGAAGAAGAGACAGCAAAAAAGACAAAACAGAAGCAACCAGAAGAATAAGAACTTAGCTTTTCAATGAAGTCAAAAGAAGGTATGTCAAGAAAGAAGAAGCGCCCAGCAATGTCCAACACTGTGAGGAAACCCAGGGAGGTGGATAATGAGAGTGATCTCTTCCCAAATCCATGATCACTTTTGTACAAGGAGAATGAAACTGTTTTCGTATTTGTGACATCATCTCGTATACCTGGCATATCATTTTGTCTATTAGTATAGAATTTGAAAAGTTTTCCATTGAATCAATTTGGATTGATTCTACTTTCAGAGTCAAAGGGTCTCTTGATATCATTGTTTTTGGAAATGTCATTGTATTTGCAAATACCCATTATCATACGTACTAGTGTGTACTAACTAAAAGCGCATGGAGCCAGAATCTTAAAAATTACACCAAATAAACCCAAAGTTTAATGTTTTACACAGATTACACTTTCTTCTGTCCTCTTATTAGGTCTTCTATGCTTTTTTTTACCCCCAAACTACTTTTGAATAGCATATCCATTTGTAGAATCAGAAGTGAAGTCAGAAACCTGTGGGTGTGGACCTTGGCCTCCTGCTGCTGTCTCAGTACAGTGACCTGATGCTTGCTGCCCCAAAATTGAAGCAAAATAAAGACTATGAATTTTAAAAACTATCCTTCTGCCAGGAAAATGGGAATTGCTGGCACTTTCACAGTTTGTTGAAGATTTCTTGGACCAGAGTTGAGACAGGTTCTGTTAAAAATATCATTGTTATAAAACACATCTTTCTCTAATTAATCATCTCTCTCTAAACATCTCATAGTCTAAAATATAGCATAACTCTTTCACCATACTGGTCATTATATTGTATCTCCCATCTCTGTCCATGGCAGCATGTTCCATTCACTTGCCCAGACTAGGGAGAAAGCAGGCAGTTACATTTAATCTTCTTTCTACTGCCCTCCACTGTATTCAGCCATTCAGTCAAGAAGATCTATTCAATATTCTGTCCTGATTAACTCTTCAGTCTGTTGGGTGCTTCCCTCTTGCCTGCCACTAGTTCTGCCTCACTGTTCTTTCTGACCATATTACTTAGCATATGGTTATGTACTGGGCATTATTCAGGTACTGGAAATCAAACAATGCATAAGAGTCATTCCATACCACCAAGAAGCTTCAATCTGGTGGAGAAGACAGACACGTATTAACCAATGATATTACCATTTAATTGTCAATAGGATAAATGTTCTAAAGAAAAAATGCAGAGTATAAGAGGTGAAGAAAAACAGGCAGGTTTCTTAAGAAAAAGAAAAGGCCCTTAAATTGAAAGCTGTGACTTAGAGGATGAATGAGAGTAAGACAAAACAGGGAAGAAAGCATTGAAGGTAGAGGGAATTCTGGAAGCTTTACCCTTTCAGTGAGCCTTACTTGTAAGATCTGAAACTGGAATAGTTGGACTAAAGTGAACAAGTAAGGAAGATGAATGAACCAAAGCTCCAGTTGGGTTAAAAACAAACTGTGTCAGGCCCTTCAGTATAAGGACTGTATACTTAATCCTCAAAGTTGAAATATTTTTAAATGAAGGGGCAATTGACGTTAAATTGGAAGAGATAGGGGAAGGCCCAGCCATATGGTCACCTTAGGATCGTGTTAATGATTTTAGGTTTTATCATAAAAGTAAAGGAAAACCACTGAAGGAGGTTACTTTGATGTGTGAATTTATCAGGTTAGCTTCTCCAATATTTTCTTCCACCATTCCTACCCACTCCGCTTACACTATCCTGTTTTGTTTTCCTTCACAGCTCCAATCATTACCTGAATGTATATATTTACTTGTTTGTTTTGTTTCTTTTTAGATTCTTGACTTTAGGCTCTGTGAGGGCAGGGACTTGTTTTATTCACTGCTGCAATTGCAGCACTTAGAACAGTGCATGACACATAACAAAGATGTCTTATAAGTTGTTGAGTGAATGAATCAGAATCAGATTGCTGTTTCAAGGTACCATGGTTACTGTCTGAACTGAATAGAAGGGATAAGAGTTGATAGCCTGAGATGGAACAGGCAGGAAATTTGATAGATGGAGAAATAGGTATATTTAGGAAGGTGCTTAGATGCAGGTGGTAAGGGAGAAGAAGCATCAAAAATTACTTCCAGATTTCTGGAATGAGTCCCTGGTTGTATTCGAGGTGCCACTAACAGAAATGGTTGGGGAAGGAATATGGTGTCATAGTGAAGAGTACAGGTGTTCAGCCTGACTGCCTCTCTCACTGACATTATGCTGCTGCTAAGTCGCTTCAGTCGTGTCCGACTCTGCAACCCCAGAGACGGCAGCCCACCTGTCCCTGGGATTCTCCAGGCAAGAACACTGGAATGGGCTGCCATTTCCTTCTCCAATGCATGAAAGTGAAAGTGAAGTTGCGCAGTTGTATCTGACTCTTAGCGACCCCATGCAGTGACCCCTGCAGCCTACCAGGGTCCTCTGTCCATGGGATTTTCCAGGCAGGAGTACTGGAGTGGGATGCCATTGCCTTCTCCACACTGACATTATAACATTGGGCAAATGATGACCTTGGGCAAACCAATTAACTTCTATTTGCCTCAATTTCTGTGTCTCTACAATGTAGGATAAGATTAGTACCTACTCTGTGCATGTGTGTGTGCTCAGTCATGTCTGACTGTTTACAACCCCATGAACTTCAGCCTGCTAGGCTCTGCTAGGCTCTGCAATTTCCCAGGCAAGAATACTGGAGTGGGTTGCCATTTCCTTCTCCAGGGGATCTTCCCTACCCAGGGACTGAACCCATGTCTCTTGAGTCTCCTGCATTGGCAGGTAGATTCTTTACCACTGAGCCACCTTGGGAAGCCCCACCTACTCTGTAGGAGGCCGTATTGTGGGGATTGGATCAAAGAACATACATAAGCGATTTAGAATGGTACCTAGTATATAAAAAAGGACCCGACAGAAGTTAGTATGGGAAAGAGCAGGTGACAAATTAAAATGGAGAATCCATTTAGCATTGTAGTTTTTGAGTTTTGATTGCTGTGAGACATCCAAAGGGATATGCCAAGATGGTATTCATACGAAATGAATTTAGATCCCAGAAAAGAGATCTGGGTTAGCGATTGAAATCCGGGAGTCACCTGAATATGAGTACTAAACTCTAGGGGGCACAAATACATTAATGTTGGGTAAGGGAGACTGAGAAGAAATCTCAGGAGAATTAGGGCAAAAGCTAGTGGCCAAGTGGAGGAACAGTGATGAGCTATGTCACTACTTCCCTGCTGTTTTAAGGGACATACAGCCAGACTGCTCACCCCATCTGCGGAGGCTGCACTGGTCTTTCTGAAGCATGAAGACTAAGCCCATCTCAGATTTCCCTGGCGCTCCAGTAGTTAAGACTCCATGCTGCCAATGCAGGGGGCATGGGATTCGATCCCTCTTTGAGGGGAAGATCCCATATGCTGCATGGGCAAAAAGACTAAGCCCATCTTGTTCCCAGTTAACATCTTCCAGTGACTCCCCAGGTCATTCAGTTCTGAGTCCAGTCTCAGCGTGCCATACCATGTACTTCACATTCTGTCCAAATGTACCTCTCTGGCCACTTCCTTAAGTGCATCAAATGTGCCCCATTTTCTGTTACCTCTAGGCATGACACACATATCGCTCCATCTGCCTCGGCTGCCCTTCCACCTGCTGTCTACAAGGCTAATCGTGGGTGGACCTGCCAGTGCCACCTTTCACCTACTGCGAAATCTGTTTCTCCCCAGAGAGACACCTTACCGCTCCAGGCTGTGGTGGTTCATTTTGTTTCTCTGAGGCCAAGAGCTTCCTAAGGAAATACGGAGCCTCCTCTGCATCTTTAATACCTGGTCCAATGCTTGCCATGGTGCACACACCCAGTGTTTGTGGAACTGAGCATGATTAAAAAGTGGATCCCATTAACTTTCCAAACTCCACATAACTAACCATTTCACATTCACTCAGACAACCCAGAAAAAGTTTAATATAGGAAAGAGCCATATTTAGAAATACTATATCCAGACTAGAGTCAGATGAAAGAAAGAAAGTGTAGTCACTCAGTTGTGTCCGACTCCTTGCAATCCCAGGGACTGTAGCCCACCAGGCTCCTCTGTCCATGGGATTTGCCAGGCAGTACTGGAGTGGGTTGCTAGTCCCTTCCCCATGGGGTCTTCCCCCACCCAAGGATCAAACCCAGGTCTCCAGATTCAGATAAACCAGGGGTGGGCTGAATTGGTTCATAACGTTATTAGATGAGGTTATATGTCCCAGAATTATTATCTAAATCTGTAAATAATATACTTTTTCTATACTTATATTTAGCAAGTTAATTCAGTTCTGAGTTTAAGATTTATCTATCATATATATCGTTGTTTACATTGATTCAAATCTTAAGTGCTTACTTAATTCTCACACTTTTACAAGTGGTTTAAAGGTGAAAAACATAGTCTTATAACTCATGGTCTCTGGGGTGATACAAAAGATGTGTAAACAATGAGTGGGAGAATGGAACCTTCATATTCTGTATACTCTGTAACTGTTTAACCCTGGAAGATGAATTTCACTTTAATATTTGGCTTTGAAATTATCTATGTAAGACTATTACTTCACTACTTTTTAGAAAACTTGGATTTTTAAAAAATGAACCAAGTAGTTACATTTGATGATCTAATTTATTTCATCTCTACTTCTGAATTTATATCTTTTGCTATGGATTAGAAATGACATTTAGAACTTTTATTGAGGACTAGAGGAAAATTATACCCCTCTTTTTTTTCTTTTCCAGGTGCATCATTTCAGGCTTAATAAGTAAGAGTATAATGGCAAAAAAAAAAAAAAAATAGTTTTATCTGTAAGACATGACAGCATCAGCTATTCAGTCAAACCAGGAATTTTCCTATCCCTTCCAAAGCAACCCATTTTTGGACCCGAATGAATGAAAGCATTGGTTGTTTTGGCTTTCCCTATGCTGAAACCTAGTCCAAATTCTGGGCTCAGAAGTTTCTCATCTGAGAATCATCAGATAATGATGAGTTATTATCATTATAGTGATGAGTGTTATTATGGCATTCAGAGCTCGGGGTCTGAAATGGCACATATTTGGTGGTAACACGTTTGTTATTGTTAATCATGGCAGGTGATGATGAGATTACTGGAAAAAAAAATAAAGTGGTATCATAGGTTCATCAAGAAGAACTGGGTGATTCTGGTAATTGAATTTTCCCAGGTTTGTAAATCTTTTCCCACCCATTTCATTCAGATTTTAAAATAGATGTTGCTAAGTTCAAACACTAATTCTAGCCATATCAGCGAATAGAAATACATCTTTCTTGGTTCACATTTACTCCATTTTATAGGTTTCCTGATTTCTGAGAGAATGAGTTATTCAATTTCATTCTCACTTCTGAATCTTAAAGTCTTTTGCTATTTTTTTTCTGTGAAAGGGAAGAATAACAAATTATGCATAATCTTTCTAAGTGTTGATCGCTCAGCTGTGCCTGACTTTTTGGACCGCATAGACTGTAGCCTGCCATGGAGGCTCCTCCATCCCTGGGATTCTCCAGGCAAGAATACTGGAGTGGGTAGCGATTCCCTTCTGCAGGTGCTCTTCCTGACCCAGGTACTGAACCCTAGCCTCCTGCATTGCAGGCAGATTCTTTACCATCTGAGCCACCAGGGAAGTCCATAATCTTTCTAAGGGACACATACAAAATATACACTCTAAAGGAGGTTCTTCAAAGCGCATTATTTCAAAATATTATGCTTTCCCATAAATATCAGGATTTAAATTCATGATTTTTTAAAAAGAAATATGATTTTCCTAACTTTTACATATGTAATTAGATATGTATAACCTGTATTTAGGTCTGTGTAGTGTTTTAAAACTTTGAAATTTTTTTATATGACAATCAATTCTAAAAGATTTGTATTAGTCTAGATACTTGGTCCAAATAGCTACAAATTTATTTTGGAGGTATATGAAGCATACTAACAAACCATCTAAAACTTTTGCTACTTTGCATCTACAAAATATTATCAGTGATAGTGGCAGCCAGTTTTATCTAGAAACAATAAAAAGATTGGCCTGATTGAAAAGATAGCAGGCAGAATCGGATGTTTCCAGCTAGAGTTCTGTATAATGAGGTAAAGTAAATAATTTTAAAATTGATTAGCATTGCCTAAAAAGGCAAAGTCACAGGCTGTGAGAATATGAATAGGGGGGTTGAATAGATAACGATGTGAAAAATGTGAGAATATTTATATTTAAATGCAAAAACTCATGCAAGAATCCAGCTGCTTGATCACTTACTAGATGAATTTGTTATTAATACTGTTCCCTAAACCACTAATGAGAAATGCTTTTTTTTCTTTTTTAAAGATTTAAGATTGTGTAAATGCTTTGTACCTAACACTGATGGAAGTAATTGGTAAACTGCTTAATCAAGTCCCACTTGGAACTGAATGGGAACTGCAGGGTGGAAAATGTAGGCCGGGTAAGGAACCCAACAAGTCATCAGAATTCTCTTTACAGAAAGAAACAAAGATAGCAGTAATTAATGACCCTGACTCTGTGCCAAAAAGGCTTTCTTCTGACAACTCCAACTTAATTAAAACTTAAGACGTTTCAATGGCCTCCGAAAGCCCCTGATGGGGTGAACTCTTGCAGACGCGTGAGAAAATTTTGTAAATTAAAGGAAAAGATGTGTGTTACCACTCGGGCCATGAGTCTAATCCGTGACAGTCAAAGAATCTATTTAGCCCAAGCCTTTTCTTTTAACCGGCTCACACCTGCAGGCTTCCTGGCACTTCCTCTGCACCAGAGCAGCCCGTTTTTTGTGTTTTACGGAAGATCAGATAATAGGAGTCTTGCTGTTCCTTTTGTTTTTGTGCATTGTTCATTAGCCTGTGAGTGTTACAGGCACCCTTGATATGCTTGGCTTGATCCAGAGTAGAGCATCGCCTGAAAGCTTTAGGTGGTGCAACACGGGGTGAAGATGGGTTGGCGGAAAAAGTAAGATTCTTTTTCTTTTTTTTAATGTGAAAGTGGCTCAAATTAAAACTCACAGTTGATGGGGCAGCCTGAATGGCTGTGGCCTGCTGTTCTTAACAGCGGAGTGACAAGGAACGAGGTTCTGTGCAACTGCGCGGACTTGAGACACAAGGAAATACGTTGTTAAATAGCCCTTACTCCTTTTTCTTGGTGCCATTTTTAATTCACTCGAATCAACAAGCATACGGATTCCCAGTAGGCATGGAAAAGAGGCGGACTGTGCAGGAAAGAAAATCGCGGGGTGATTTATTTATTAATAAATATATCAGAGACTGAAATCTTAGAAATGGCACTAGTGGAATACCAATTGGAGTGGATGGGTCCTCCATTTACATGAGAAAAAAGAGTTTAATTTCTCCCCCCTCCCCTCTGGGAAGTGTTTTGGTGGGTTATAATAGCAAATACCACCCCCACCATCCCACCGTGCAGACTCCGGGCACACACCCTCCTGCTTCCTGTGGCCTCAGGCAGATCTGGTTGGTGTCTGGGACTTGAGAAGGTCAATTCCTGGATTGTCTCTTCCCTCTTGGACCCGAATTGAGGCTGGTGTTTTGTGAAGGGCACAGGCATGTTCCTGTTTAGATCCAGGCTTGAGTATCTTTGTAAGTGTCCATCCTAAGGAAAGAAAAGCTTGTCTCCAGGTATTCAAAAATCTCATCTTTTGACTCTTCCAGGTTTTGTTTGCGGAGCTAAACGATGCAACATTTGTTTTTGCAGGTGATGAGCCATCACTTACAGGCACTGTGCTGAGAGGCTTTGTGTGGGACTGGGAATGATCAGAAACTTAACCTTTTACAAAAATTTGGGGAATGACGCTGTAGAACAGAACTTCTTGCGATTAAAGAAAAAATACGAAAACTTCTGTCCATGAGCGTTAACCAAATATAATATATGGGTCCTGTCTTTTGGTGTTTGGAAAGGCTCACCAGCTAGTTATTCTTTTCGTACTAACCATTTTCAGATGCGAAAAGCGAGAGGTGGGGGAGGGAAGGTAGGAATCAACATGTTTGATCCTGTGTATGAAGTTTTTTTGTTGTTTGTTTGAATTTCAGAATGCTAACCCTTATCCAACTAATCTAAGACCAAATAAATACCACCTGTGCCCATTTATGTATTTTTAAAAGAAGCA
>NC_083881.1:40124188-40214188 GCF_032452875.1 Bos javanicus
GTAAATGGTAGCCAAAGCTGGATATGATGCTTCAGTTAAGAATTTTTTTTTTTTTTTTGCCCATTGTTTCTTCTAGCATCTTCTTGCCAAATCTTCTGGAGCGCTTGTAATTTCCTCTGTACAGAGCCCAACAGGCTCATCAGCAGCAGAAGGTAAACATAATAGATGTGAGGAATTTCTGGAGATTTATGAGGTTTAGTTTTTTTGAAATGTACACTCTGTCTGGCTATGCTAGTACACGGCCACATGTGGACTCTATGAATTGAAAAATGTTATAAATGGGGCATCACTTACCCCTTGTTAAGAATAAGGGTTAGGGACAAAAGATGTTTTTTGTGAGAGTAAAGATTACTGGTTTCTGAATTACAGAGATGCTGTGGAGATGAAAAGAAATAATAAAAACTTTAAACCTTAAATTTTTAATCTTGGAATTTGAAATAGATTCCTTTTCCCTTCACTTAAGTATATTAAATTTTTTTATCTTTCTGTACTCCTTAAACTTCTCTGATTTCCATTTCTAATACTGGGGGGGAAAATGAGTGTCTGTACAAAACATCCCAACAATATCAGACAACTTCTAATGAAGACTATTGACATTGCTAACATTTGGCATGATGTACTGCCAAAAAGGAAATTAAAAAGTACAAGCCATTATCCTACAGACCATCTGTTGATGAAAATAGTTAATTTCACATCATTTTGTTCAGCATAAAAACAACCTCCGGTGAAGGACAGAATTTCTGGTAATCATGATACTTTTATTGCTAGTTGAAATACTCCTTTAACTTTTTCAGGGCCTCTATTGATAATTAAGCAGCTTTAACACTACAAACATCTCAAAGCATTAGAGCGCAAGTTACTTTCCTATGCCAGTATTTCTGTACATCTTTTCTTTTACATACATCTTGCTAGCAGAGTCTAGGGCAGCATTGGTGGAAGAGCACAGAAAGGCCTCTTATTCCTGCCATTGTTTGCCAGTGGGGTTGCCTGATGGAAGGGTTTATAATCATGGTCGCAATTTTGTCCCGGTCGCACAAAATGGCATCATTTTCAAGGACTTACATAAATGATAGCATGGATCTTATAGAGATAATTATTACTAAGAACATCACTTTAACCCGAGTCACCTTCCACAGAGTGCTGGAAAAAGGAGAAAGGTAGTCTTTTATCAAAGGCATGTTTTAATACAAGCTTACCTGACTTTGGAGATGAGTGACTCTTGAAGAGTCGTTGCATGATGCATTTAAAATCAAAAGAACTTTGCTTCGTTGCCTCATGATTTCATTTTTCCTTAATAATGGTGCTTCCAACCACAAGTTAGTTACTAAAATTGAAATGTTAACCATTTGAATATAAGCTTTAGAAGAATACAGGCTCTTGTTTTCTTTTTTAAAAAAATATATATATCTTTTCATTCAGTGATACGGTGAAGCTAGTCTAAGACTGGAAAAAGTGAATGTTTTATTTTGCTGCATTTTTGAGTAATGTATATAAAATATGTGTGCACCTTAAAAGCATTATTGTATCTTTGAAAATAACAGTAAAGGTAACATACTTCAAAGCAGAGTGTAAAGTAGCCATCTTTGGAAAACAACATTTAATTATTAATGAAACCAAGATATTGCCTTGAAATGAAGATAGGTTTTTGTGTAGTGTTGTGATATTTTAACACAATGTAAATAACGACTTCCTTTCTCTAATCCAATTCACATGGGGCTTCTGATTCTCAACCTGGTAGATACAGATAAATATGCTACAGATAAAGATGTTAAAAATCTTAAATTAAGCAATTTGATTATTTCCTATTTTTGTAAGCTTCACGTGTATTTCTCAACTCTGGTTATTTTGGAAGCAGGATTATTGCCTAACAATGTCTTCTTATCTGTGAAAATAATGTACAGAAGGTGATACAATGGCATTAATCTAGCTTTTTAAAATAATGTCTCCTATGCATATAATATTAATGTTATTGTCTGTGCAGGAGTTTCTTTTTCTAGAACCATTCTTTATCTACCAAATTTCTTTTTTGATAAATGAGATTGGATTACTGAGTCACAGCTGTGTATGCCAGTTGATGTATTGCTGAAGGATTGATAATTCATAAAAGCCCAGTACTTTGAGGGGGGTGAATTTTTTTAGATATGAGAATATAAGACTGCCTGCTAGATTTTTTTTTCATTTTTGTTATCTAAGTTTTACCAGGTTTGGACTAGTTATTGACTCAGTAAATGTAAAAAAGAATGTTGATATGCTGTCAATGTTAATATAGATGTCAGACTAACACTGGTCCCTAATGTATGTAAGAGCAAGGATTTTTTACCTTGATACAGAAAAGCAGTCATGTGTGAGATTTAATATACATCCTAATCTGTCTTGTCATTGCTCTAGCCATGGGTGATGTGCTAATGCATGAGCCGCCATTTTCTTTTTCTCCTCACACAATGGACTAGCTACCCATGAGTGACAGTCAGGCTCCACTCTGCAATTATTTCGAGGACAGGGTTACCTTTAGACTTAAAGTCTTTGACTTATTTAAGCATCCAAGCAACATGTAATTAACAAAAATAGCATCCTTTAAATGTCCAATTTTAAGCATACTGAGAATTATTCGTTCAAAAAATTCATAAAATATTTTTATTATATTTAAATGCAATAAAATAACTGAATTTCCTTGTGTTGCTACTTTTCCCTGAGACCATCCCCATTTTAACAGGGTGGCAATATATTTTCTAATTGGCTTATCTTAGATCCTTTTCCTTGATCAGAGTTTGTGTCATGAAAATGACAGAGTTCAACAAAATAAATATGAACACATAACATATAGTTAATATCATGTAGATCTCATTTCTAATAAATGCAAATATTTAAATTGAGTACTGTATTTTATTTGGAGAAATTTTTATGAAATTTTAAAACCATAAAAGCAGAGTATAAACAAACATAATTTTTAATCATTGGAACCAAAAATATAATTTTATTTACATTAACTATAATATACCTAGATATTTGAAGCATATTCTTTAAATGTTGTCTACCGAAGCTAAAGTAGCACTGTGTATCATCACTCTGTAATGAAAATTAAAAGCAGTGGTAAAATTTTGTCTGCAGATATTTTCTAGCAAATATTACCTCAGAAATAATCCCAATGGGAGAGGGGAAAAAGATCCCCTATTTTTAGAATAAATGTTATAAATTTGCCTTCCTTCTTAAGTTTCCTACAAGTGGCTCTTCTTTTCTGAGAGTAGTAATAGAAAGGCTAAATTGTTACCTTATGTTTTCATTGGGTAGGTTTGTGACCACTGACAGTTATAATTCACAAAAATTACAATGATTATGGACATTAACATACTTGACGGCAACTATTATTTTTATTTGAAATACAGAAACTTTCAGTGGATACTGGACATGAAGACCTTGTCTATAGATGCCAAGTGAGGTGGAGAATTGAGGCAATCATTCAAAGAGTTTAGACTAAGGTGGCATGTTTTTCTCAATTATGTGACTAGTTCTATGCAAATGGTTATTTAGCTTGAGTGTCCTCTAGTGTATGTCCTTCGGTAAATTGGTTATCTATTGCCAGTAAATCAATTCAGATTTTGACTCTGAATCTGAATGGGTTCACTGAGAATAAAAACAAAAGCAAATCTTTGTTGGCCCTTGATTTCCTCAACTTATTTGTTTCTTCAACAACACTGTATTGCAGATACTATTAGTATTACTATTTCACAAACAAGGAAACTGAGGCTTTGTGAGGTCAAGTCTATTTTCAGTTTACACAGCTCTGTTCTCCCAGTAATGTGCCTGGGGTTTGGAAAGCAGTCTGACTCCAGGATCCATGCTTTTAACGATACTCTGGAAAATAATACTCTATAGGTAAAGATCAGACATTTTGAGACCGATCTTAAGAAAAAATAGAAAGCATTTCTATGATAATCCCCTATTATGTGCAATCAACGACAAAAGTTCTGTTTGTCATTCTCTTTCTTTTCCTCCACTGGCTATCATTCTCATCTGGAAAAATTACTAACCACATACAGAATAGTTTTATATGCATACCTGATGTGAAGTCATAATTGGTGATCATGAATTTTACTTTTTGAGTATTTTGGTAAAGAGACCATGTGAGCTTACAACATGTTATTCAGTGGAATTTTTGGGGGGCTATTAGTTTTGAAAAGACAAGACACCTCTAGGCTCTAGGTAGTATAATATAATAAATAGTAGACATAGCCAAGTGCCAAATCTTGAAAGTGTCAGTATTTTAATAGTGCTGTCTTTTAGAATTTATAGTGTCCTGAAGTTTTGTTTTAGTATCTCCTAATAGCTAAATCCTAATAAAATGAAATGTAGAGGATAATATCCTATCATTCGCCAGCTAAATTTCATGCAACAGCTAATAATCTGATCAAAGTAAAAAAAAGACCCAAAAAATCTGGATAATTGCATTTGTGTGGGTGCAGTTATGGGCAGGGATCACACTGCAGTTTGAAAATCAGAAACGTCATGGCAAGAGTTTGTCATTGTCCACAACACTTTTAAGGGCGGGGTGTTTGTTTACCATGATGAAGGAAGGCTTGTCAAAGCATGAAATTTATTGGCAGCAACCAAACATTGCAGTAGTGCTATCATCTTCTGGGAAGACCAAATGAACAACTTATTTATTTGCTATAGATGGAGAGTCAAGATCCATTGATTCAGGGTTAGACAGTCTGTTTTCTTATAAATAGCACAATAACTGTATACTTTCACACTCTGTATCCTGTATTTTGAGACTTCTCAGGTGGCGCTAGTGGTAAAGAACTCACCTGCCAGTGCAGGAGACCTAAGAGACACAGGTTGGATCCTTGGGTGGGGAAGATCCCCTGGAGGAGGGCATGACAACCCACTCTAGTGTTCTTGCCTGGAGAATTCTATGGACAGAGGAGCCTAATGGGCTACAGTATACACGGTCGCAAAAAGTTGGACGTGACTGAAGCAACTTAGCATACAACAGGCATGCACATCCTATGTTTTAACTGTTTTGCATTGATTTGATTCAGCAAAAATTTCACTGACTCTTATTGGCATACTACTGGGTGAAATGCCTATCAAAAATGTCTTTATAGCCCAGAAATTTATAGTTGAAGGCAGTGGTCCCCAACCTTTTTGGCACCAGGATCCAGTTTTGTGGAAGACAGTTTCTCCATGGTCTGGAGCGGGGTGGGTGGGGTTGAGATGGTTCAAACACATTACACTTATTGTGCCCTTTATTTCTAATCTAATGCTGCCACTGATCTGACAGGAGGTACTGGTCCATGGCCTGGGGGTTGGGGACCCCTGGTTTAAGGGGGAACTCTGATGAATGCGATCAAGTGTTATAAGATGGGTAAAAACAGAACTCTGAGAACTCAGACACCCAGGATGAGAGAGCCTTGAAATAAAGGCAGGATCTAATAGGAGAAAGAAGTGGCTGGTAATGATACTCCAGATGAAGTAAACATGAAGACTCCGAGTTTGAAAACCAAAGGATGTGCTGGAAACGTCAGTAGTGCAGTTTGGCTGAAATAAAGGGTCCAAGATTAGGAAACAAGACTGGAAAATATGATTGAAAGCGTGTCAGGCTTAGAAAAGCTAATTACTGATTAATACTAATGAGGAGGAGGATATTCATGAGAGCAAACTTTTACTAAGCAGCCTCTATAGGCTCATCACCATTTAAAATACTTTACACCAGGAAGCTCAATTATTCTTATAGTAGCGCTAAGCAAGGGGTACCATTATATTCCTTATTTTACAAATCAGGATATTGAGGGCATCTGTGGATAAAATAACCAGGCTGAGTTTAGACAAGTAGTAACTATCAGAGCTCATGAAGACCCAAGGAGTTTGGAATCTTATTATTAAGGGAATATTAGGTTGAAAAGTAACATGGTCTTCCCCAGTTAGAAAAATCTTTCCCCGAATGAACCACATGCTACACTCTTCTCATATTCTTCACTGTATAGTCCATATTTCCAGAAGCATCACTGCTTCCTTCTTGATCAATTCTCTGTATCTTTTTGTAAGCTAGCATTTGTTCCTCCTTTCCTCATAATTGCAATCTGAATTGATGTATATCTCTCATCAGTGATCTTGTCTGGTAATTGTATCATACAACTTAGCGTTCAATTACATGTTGAATTTTATTCTTTAAAAAATTTTATTGAAATACAGTTGATTTATAATGTGTTATTTTCAGGTATTCAGCAAAGTGATTCATTTATACGTTTTATATATATACATATATATATATATTTTTTAGAGTCTTTTCCATTATATGTTATTAGAAGATATTAAGTATAGTTCCCTGTGCTATACAGTCCTTGATGGTTATCTATTTTATATGTAGTATGTATATTTTAATTCCAAATTCTTAATTTACCCTCCCCCCCTAAATTGTAGGGGCTTCCCAGGTAAGAACCCACCAGCCAATGCAGGAGACATAAGAGATGAGGGTTTGATCCTCGGGCCCTGAAAGATCCTCTGGAGGAGGGCATGACAACCCATTCCAGTATTCTTGCCTGGAGAATCCCATGGATAGAGAGAGCCTGACAGGCTATATAGTCCATAGAGTTGCAAAGAGTCAGACGTGACTGAAGCGACTTAGCACGTAGACGCACGCACCAGAATTGTATTCTTGTTAGTTTGTACATTCTAGTTTGACTCTTGGCTCTCAGTTTGGATTCCGATGTCTTGGAATATATTTCCTGCTTCTAACATATCTTCTACAGCAGCGGTCCCCCTACCTTTTTGGATAACTAGGGAATGGTTTCAGGGAAGATAATTTTTCCACAGACTGTGGTGGGGGAGTAGTTTCAGGATGATTCACACATTACATTTATTGTGCATTTTATCTCTATTATCATTACATCAGCTCCACCTCAGGTCATCAGGCATTAGATCCCAGAGGTTGGGGACCCCTGTTCTACAGTGTCCAGTTTATAGTAGGGACTCTGGTGGATTAATGGTAATGGTTTCTAGGTTAGTTCTGCTTAGGTGGACTTCGGACACTGAAATGGCACTTTGGGAGTACTTGGAGACCTATGACAACTGACTAGTTGAAACTGAATTTCTTCCAAATCAGTGCTGCCCAAAGTCCCTTATCAGGTGAACTGTATACTATCAAATTAAATAATCTCATTTTATTAGCAAGAGCTAGATTTTTGGTTCTTTGTATCCAAGGAGAAAAACCAACTCTTAAGTGTGAGGTTCTGGGTTTGGACCACACTGAATAAATTGTTTAGCCTGATCGTCGTTACTGTGCTGCTTAATTTTCGACTGAACTGATCAGATGGATTCTTTTAGCGTATTGTCAACATGGCCTTGAGGGTTAAATCATACATGCTAATAAAATAATTCATTGAAACATTTATTTCATACCAGTGTGTTATTTCGTATCCTGGAAAATTTAAGACCAAAGAATTTATTGGTCATTATGTGGACAGACAAAGAAATCAGCTGGCTCAATATTCAGTGACTTCCATTATTGCATAGCTGTTGGCTCATGTTAAACTCAACTGACAACGATTGTAAAATTCCTCAAAAGAGCAATCAGATGTTTTGGCCAAAATCCACTCCTGAATGAGTAGAAATGAATATCAAAGAGTGCACCAACAGACTGTTTTGACTATCTGCAAGATGGTAAACAAACATTTTGGCTAAAATCCGTCTTTTGATTATGACATAATAGAGCAATTTGAAAGAAACGTTTGTATGAAGTGCTCTAATGGGGAATCATAGAACAAAATTACCGAGATAATGAGTGAGCCTTAGATTATATCTGTATTGTGCAAAAACAATATTTTGTCAGGAAATAAACATGTGCATATCATGGAAGGCAATTGTTTTTAGCTTCCTGCATTAATAAAGATAACTAAATGACTGCAGAATCTCATTTTCACTTTGTGCTGTGAAGACAGTACATTTAGCATTTAACCAGTTTAAATTGATTTATACAGTCAAAGTAAGCATTTCAGGACCAACAGAGATCCATGGGTCACCATCATCTAGTTTATTCATCTCCATTAATCAAATTACTTAGATAATTACCAAATCTTCCATTTCAATTTGTGGATTTGAGATTGGAATTATCTTGATTTGTTTGTGTAAGGTTTTATAAGGTTAATTTCTAGGCTATTAATGGAACTGAAAATAGTGTTAAATTATTTTAGAAATAATAGACTGTTCCATTAGTGTCTTTGTAGCCTGTCATAGAAATATGTAAATATATGTTCGTATACATTTGGAAAAATAACTT
Organism: Bos javanicus; assembly: GCF_032452875.1. Taxonomy (NCBI): domain Eukaryota; kingdom Metazoa; phylum Chordata; class Mammalia; order Artiodactyla; family Bovidae; genus Bos; species Bos javanicus. The sequence continues at coordinate 40,132,464 of NC_083881.1, forward strand.
TTCAAATTCTAATGCACAACAGCATCTTTTGAGACTTTACAGTTTACTGTGTAAATAAACATTTGTATTTCACTTAGAATGTATAATATTTGCTTGACTTTGTTTCAGATTTGATTTCATATGACATACCAGCATCTTCTCAAAGATTCTCTTCCTCATTACTATATAATATGAGTTGTCCAAATGAGTTACTTATTTATATTTGCATATTGAAAAACCTGGGAAAGTTGTTCTGTATATCTGGATGTATTTTTATAAGTTACTTATGTATAATTAAGTGGTTAAGAAAGTAAAATTTGCAATAAAAGTTGTCTAAGATTTTTAAAATAATTTATTAATTGCTACTCTGTATCAAGCACTGTGATGTACTTTATATGTCTTAACTCATTTAACATCATCACAGACAATTGAGGGCAAGTCATTATTATTTCTGTTTTTCAATCTAGGAAGCAAAGGCACATACATTAAATAATCTGACAAAGTCACACAGTTGGGAAATTATCAAACTGGAGTTGTTATCCAAAATAGCTCCTGCATTCTTAATTGTTATCCAGTGTCACATAATGAATTGTTATTAAAAATGATATTATTTAAAAGTTAACAAACCAAAGTATTCCAATATTAAAAAATAAAGACTTTCCTGGCAAATACAACATTTCTCTAAAATTTCCTATATAAGGAAATGTTAACTTGAAGTAAAACTTTGATACTTAAGGTATAAAACTAAAGCACTGACAATATTTATTTCATTACTAATGAATCAGGTTTAGTCTTCTGTAAAAGGGATAAATCTCTGGTTCCAGGTTTTGGAAACTTGTTGAACAAATATCATTAGTTGCCTTTTTCTTGGCCAGTTGGTAGTTTTCTTTCTTTTTTTTTTTTTGGTAATGTAAAGGACAGCCCCATTTTAAATTCAGCAGCTAAATTCCCAAGGTGGAATAATTCAGTTACAGAAGCCTGCTACCTTTTCGGTTCCCAGGGGCAAAGTTTGCGTTTCCATCCAGTCTCCTGTGAACACAGGAGGATGGGTTACTGGGGTCTTCCTTGGTTGAGTAACAGCCACTCAACCAGAGAAGAATTTTTAAAGGGGCCAGGAGGCCTATGCCTTGCAGTTTTTTGTGTGGTTTTTTTTTTTTTTTTTGGTTGTCTCTTTCATACTAGAATTCTTCAAGCAAAACATTTCAGAAAAGTTCTCTTGCTTAACATTTTATTCCAGTTTGCTAAAACAAAGACAAGTCAGAAACAAACTGAAAATATATTTGGTTAAACACACACACACACACAAGATCCCCCACTTTCTTTTTCAGCAAAAAATATCTTTTCTATTTGCTGTACATTGGGATATCTTTGGATCAGCCAGCTGTATGTCTGAATTTCCAGAGTTGTGAGAATCTTTCTTTATACATTCTCCCTTCACTTTGTATCCAGATCACCCCAAGTTGCTGATGGTAGTCATTTGGTGTCTGAATGCAGTTACTTGGCTCTGTAGCTCCTGGGGTGGCCTAGAACTCACCATTAGTCCTTGTATGTTTACGTAAACTTGGGGGGAAAAACTCATATGTCATTCTTATGTTTTAAAGCAGAAGGTTTGCATTCTCATATAGAAAACTGCTTAGATGAATGGGAACTCTTACATATAGCTTAATAGCACACTTATAAGTAATAGTAACCCTGTTTCATAACAAAATTGAGGACATAATTTTATAGATATTTTTACTATATTTCGATGTTGGGACATTTCTTTCTTTGTATAAAGTACTAAACTTTTGAAGGAAGACAGGGTGGCAGAGTAAGGAAGAAAAATCACTCCACTATATGAGTACGTAGAAAACAGGATTTTAATTTCAGCCTTACTATTAACCACGGAAAATCATCTAACATCGCAGAGATTCTATTTCCTCATCTGTAAAATGAAGGTCGTAGTGTAGATTATCTCCAACTTCTACGATTTTAAAGTCTACCTTTTAACCATAAAATCACTGGAGCCTTTAAATCCTCAGACATAATTTTCATACTTGAATTGTATTTTTTCAAGAGATTTGGGGACTTAGTTATGAAGGTGGCGAGCTGATATATTTATTTGACCTGAAAGAAGTTTTTAGAATCAGCTACAGATACTTCAGAACTGAATGCTCGATGGCTAGCGCTCTGGTCCACGCTTAGCCATTCCATTGTGAACATTATATTCTACAATATAAGGGCAACAAGAAATCCTGAAATAAATACATGTCAATTCATGGCATGCAAGCGTGTCACTGAGGGAGAGGGAAGAATACAGTGAGGAGTGTATTAATGATAACAGCTTTTACAGTTTTGGAGTAATTTGTAATCAGTGCAGATGTCTATTAAAACTCACTGATAGTAAATCTTGGTTTCTCTTAAATATCATTTGATTTTGTAAGTTCCGTGCCTCCAGGGGCAAAAGAAAAGGACTCCAAGATTAATTACTACCATGGCTTACTCCCAATAAGAAATTTAACAGTGTTCGCTTTATGTGAATTTACTGTTTGTGTCATTAAGAATACAACCACTAATAAAGATTATGATTGAATCTCTCTGAAAACCCTTGGACAAGATGATCTGGTTCTTGGTGAAAAGAGGATCCAGCATACAGTATAGTCCTTAAGCAAACAGTTCTTTGGTTTATCAGAGGTGATTTGTCCCCAGGGTGTGTCTGGTGCAGAATTCTTCTTCCCAAGATTTTAGGAGGAACAAGGGCGTAACACGGTGTCCAGGGCTCTATTGTCTACTGGTCTATAAGCGGAGTAAGGAATTGAAGGTAAACTTAGCCACCGAGTGACACTTCTTCTAGCTTCTCCATCTGCTTTTTTTTTTTTTTTTTGACACCCCTGCCATTAACTGTTATTTTCCTTTAAATATACGCTGAATCTGAAAGGCCAGCTCTACATCACATCATTTCAGATTAGGAGCAGTTCCTTTGAGTTGAGTACTGTTTAGGTGTCAGAAAGAAGTCCCTGACCTCTCTGGAAGAACATTGCTGCGGGGCCTTAATTAGCACTGACTCCAGCCATTACTGAAGAGAGGACAAAGGAGAACACATCATTTTTCTACTTAGGAAGTTAGTGTCTGACCTAATAACTTGTCCAGACTCGCAGGGCACTGTAACCATACAATAACAATGGGCATTATTCTGCTGCTTCCACCTCATGTGAAGTGTAGAATGAGAAGAAATTATGGTTACCAACCAAGGATCAGTGCAGAGTTCCGCCTTTGATTAGGGGTGAAGTAGAGATGGCTTTAAAAAAAAAAAAAAAAGGCTTGGCGGGGGGGGGCATATCGATTTTCTCAAATATATGGACTTAAAATTATTTTACTGATAAATCCCATATGTTCCTGTGTGTTTGTGAAGTTGGATACATTTTTAAAGAGCGTTTTCTTACTGCAAGGGCAGAGTTTAAAAGTGACATGAAGTATTTTGATATTATAAATCTCTACTTGATTTTAACTTGTAAGCAGAGTGAAGTCTTCACCACAAGTGTGTATCTTTACAAAACAGACTTGTTTTAAGAAATCTGGTGGCTCAGAGGGTAAAGAATCTGCCTGCAATGCAGGAGGTCCAGGTTCAATCCCTGGGTCAGGAAGAGTCCCTGGAGGAGAAAATGGCAACCCACTCTAGTATTCTTACCTCTAGAATCTTATGGACAGAGGAGCCTGGTGGGCTACAGCCCTGGGTTCACAAAGAGTCAGACTTGACTGAACCACTAACACTTTCACTTTCACTCAAGAAATAGACATACTTTTGCTTTGCTGCGGCTGCTGCTAAGTCACTTCAGTCGTGTCCGACTCTGTGCGACCCCATAGACCACAGCCCACCAGGCTCTTCCGTCCCTGGGATTCTCCAGGCAACAACACTTTGTGTGCGACCCCATAGACCGCAGCCCACCAGGCTCCTCCGTCCCTGGGATTCTCCAGGCAACAACACTTTGGGCCCTGTCTAATTACAACAGATGAACTTTCAGAGGCATGACACTGTAAAAATGATTTCAATTTACTCACCTTTTTCTAGGACCAGAAAGCCTAATGTACTAATTTCAGTTCAGTTCAGTTCAGTTGCTCAGTCATGTCCAACTCTTTGTGACCCCATGAATCGCAACACGCCAGTCCTCCCTGTCCATCACCAACTCCCGGAGCTCACTCAGACTCACGTCCATCGAGTCAGTGATGCCATCCAGCCATCTCATCCTCTGTTGTCCCCTTCTCCTCCTGCCCCCAGTCCCTCCTAGCATCAGAGTCTTTTCCAATGAGTCAACTCTTCGAATGAGGTGGCCAAAGTACTGGAGTTTCAGCTTTAGCATCATTCCTTCCAAAGAAATCCCAGGGCTGATCTCCTTCAGAATGGACTGGTTGGATCTCCTTGCAGTCCAAGGGACTCTCAAGAGTCTTCTCCAACACCACAGTTCAAAAGCATCAATTCTTCGGCGCTCAGCTTTCTTCACAGTCCAACTCTCACATCCATACATGACCACAGGAAAAACCATAGCCTTGACTAGATGGACCTTTGTTGGCAAAATAATGTCTCTGCTTTTCAATATGCTATCTAGGTTGGTTATAACTTTCCTTCCAAGGAGTAAGCGCCTTTTAATTTCATGGCTGCAGTCACCATCTGCAGTGATTTTGGAGCCCCCAAAAATAAATTCTGACACTGTTTCCACTGTTTCCCCATCTATTTCCCATGAAGTGATGGGACCAGATGCCATGGTCTTCGTTTTCTGAATGTTGAGCTTTAAGCCAACTTTTTCACTCTCCACTTTCACTTTCATCAAGAGGCTTTTGAGTTCCTCTTCACTTTCTGCCATAAGGGTGGTGTCATCTGCATATCTGAGGTTATTGATATGTCTCCCAGCAATCTTGATTCCAGCTTGTGCTTCTTCTAGTCCAGTGTTTCTCATGATGTACTCTGAATATAAGTTAAATAAGCAGGGTGACAATATATTTGCCATTCTTTTTCGGACTTAAGAATTCCCAGGTAAAAAGTCTTAAAAAGAGGTTGACCTATAGTTTCCTTTTGTTCCTTATTCCTTCTCTTTACTTTACTTTTTATTTTTTAAACAATAAGTTTGATGGTAGTGTTAATATCATCACTATTGAAGTATCAACTAACTGTACACTTGACAAAGAAAAGCCATAAATAGGGAGAAAAATAGTGGTGATGCTTTGGAGTACGTGAGACTATTTTGATTAGGAAAGCTCTTTAAAAGTCACTGTTGAAGTAATTAATGCACTCCGCTTAAAATTGATCCTCTTAAATAGGAAAACTTGACCTGATGCCCATTGGAACCTTCTTTTCCAAGTCATAAACACAACTAGCGTCTTAAGCATTTTGTGTTTTTACTTTAACAGAACTTTATCCCCTGTTATAGTGATGGCTGTTACTCCTATTAGAAGCACAGCATTTCCAATGTTTAAGGCTGATATTTACATGGGACTGAAATTAGCATGGAAAGATACAATTTAAGTACTTCTATTAATATTTAATGATCATTTCTTGAGTTGGGAATAATTTTGGTAGAAGGTTAGAAGATTCTGCAGTGATAAAGGATAAATACACATATTCTCAAATTCTCAACTGAAAAAATACAGTTTTTTGTTGTGGTTCTTGCTGTGTAGACAAGTTTTGTGTTGGATGCTATTCTAAGAAGAAGTTTCCATACTTCTTATATGTAAGAAGAGGTTCTCGTGTACAGAATCCAAGAAAATGTTTGTTGTTTAGTTGCTAAGTCATGTCTGACTCTTTGTGACCCAATGGCCTGAAGCATGCCAGGCTCCTCTGTCCTCCACTATCTCCCAAAGTTTGCTCAGATTCATGTCCATTGAATCAGTAATTCTATCTAACCATCTCATCATCTCCTGCCCCCTTCTCCTCCTGCCCTTAACCTTTCCCAGCATGAGGGTCTTTTCCAGTGAGTCCACTCTCACTTTGGAGAAGTCTTTCTATGTGGTCACAGATTTCCCCTGCTGCATGGCGTTGTATACCCCTGTTGTTAAATGACAAAGTTTGCTCCTTGGAACACATGAGCAGCAATGAGATCAATAAACTCCTCTCTTACACCCTAAATGATAAAATCAAACGGGAAAAATGTTTTTATAGGAGACCATGATTGTTCTTTCTCATTAGTCTTAACACTCTCCAGCTTTTTTTGAACCAAATTTCTAGCGTAAGCTAAGTATCAAAAACCATCCACTCGGAATTAAATGTAGATTAGTAGTTCTACTTAGAGAGAGTGTTTTAGAAATACATTTTATGTGATTGGGTAATAAACAAACAAACAAAAAAGCAATTTTACCAAATTTCTTCCAATCTTTTTAAAATGGAAAGAGCTGGAGAGAATTGCTGTTCTGTCATTCTTCCTTTTTAATGGATAAATCAAGGCTGTCCCAAGTTGAAGCCCATCGCCACAGACATTTTCACCAGCCTGCTGTCACCAGCCCAGCTATCAGCCTGCGCGGAGAGACTCAAGTACAGAGCTGCCTTCTCCTTGCCCCCCGCCCCCAGTCACATCCCTTCAACTCTGAGGAAAACCGGAACTCAAGATGCATTCCAGCTGTTGAGTGCAGCACCCACTGTGATCTCACCTGATAGCAGAAGAACAAATCATTACATGCACACCAGTGAAAATCTGAGTTTGCAAAGTACACTCTTCCTTTCAGTTGACAATGTAGAAAAAAGTAGAAGTAGCTGCCACAGAAAAGAATGGTTAATTTTAGGCCTTCTTAATCTTAACAACAAAAGTAATTCAAGGGTTTTTTTTGTTTGTTTGTTTTTTAATACTTTTTATATTTTGGCCACACCATGCAGCATGTGGGAGCTTAGTTCCCCATCCAGGAATCAATCCTGTGCTTCCTGTATTGGAAGCACAGAGTGGTTAACCACTGGAGCACTAGGGGGGTCCTAATTCAAATATTTAAAGAAGTACTGGTTACTGCCTTTAAAAAAAAAAAAAGTATTAACTGCTTTTATTATTGACATGTTCTTCTTATAACACTTTTTATTTTATATGGGAGTATAGTTGATTGACAGTGTTGTGTCAGTTTCAGGTGTATAGCAGAGTGACTCAGTGATGCATGTATTGATTCTTTTTCAAATTCTTTCCCGTGTAAGTTATTACAGAATACTGAGTAGAGCTCCTTGTTGGTTATCTGTTTTAAATGTAGTAGCAGTGTGTATGTGACAGTTCCAAACTTCCAATTCATCCCTTCCACCCTGGGTTACTGCCATTCAAAGTCATCACAGGTTATCTAACTTTTGTTTGTTTTGTTAGTTTTAAAGCCTTTTGTTCAATTTTTATGGAGTACACACTAAGGGCTAAGTCTAAGTATTACTGTGAAAACTGATAAAACCGACCATTTGAGCACAAGTATGGAAACTTTTAGAAAAGGAGGAATTCAAAGGGCTTCCCTGGTGGCTCAGAGGTTAAAGCATCTGCTTGCAATGCAGGAGACCTGGATTCAATCCCTGGGTCAGGAAGATCCCCTGGAGAAGGAAATGGCAACCCACTCCAGTATTCTTGCCTGGAGAATCCCATGGACAGAGGAGCCTGGTGGGCTGTAGTCCACGGGGTCACAAAGAGTCGGACACGACTGAGCGACTTCACTTTCACTTTCAAAGAATTGAGTGGTGGGCTGGGAAAGGTCCTCTAGGGTTTTTATTGCTTGAAGATGGAGATAAATGCTAACTTACACTGAGGATATTTGGAAATGCTGTGGACTTATCAAAGTCAGGGAAGGCTAAATTTTAAAGGTTAGGTAGGATAGGCAAGCGTATCAATTGACTTGAGAGGAAAGATTTTATCAGGACATAATGAAAATGAATTTGAAAACTATAGAGATTTTATAGAAATTACATCACTTTAGATTACATAATTGAATATTATATACATGTTATATTTATAGAAATTACATCATTTAACTATAGAGAAGACATAGTTGATCTATCTATGTGTGTGTGTGTATGTGTGAATATACTTAATACAAGGCTTTTGGGTGGTTCAGTGGTAAAGAATTCATCTGCCAATGCAGCAGATACAGGAGACATGGGTTCAATCCCTGGATTGGGAAGATCCCCTGGAGTAGGAAGTATTGTTGCCTGGGAAATCCCATGGACAGAAGAGCCTGGTGGGCTACAGTCCATGGGGTTGCAAAGAGTCAGATACAATTCAGCAACTAAACAACTTAATACATACTTAATACAAATTGGGGTTTTTTCACTATAGTATTGAAGGCAGGAGGAGAAGGGGATGACAGAGGATGAGATGGCTGGATGGCATCACTGACTCAATGGCCATGAGTTTGAGAAAACTCCGGGAGACGATGAAGGACAGGGAAGCCGGGTGTGCTACAGTCCATGGGGTCTCAAAGAGTTGGACACGACTGAGCGACTGAACAGCAACACTGTAGTATAACTTGGAGGAAGTTCACTTTAGGGGAAACTCTCTAGTGTAACAATAAAATCTGTATTTTGATCCTTCATTATAGATATATCGTCTGATAGGGATCAAGCCCTGTCCTTGGGCTGTTCAACTGTATGGCCAGCTTTGTCTTGCATTGTGAATTCCCACGACCCCCATGCCTTTAGCTGGGCTTTTGGCTGACAAGGATGAGCAGCAGCACTGGTTAAACAAATACACCCTCATCCTTCAGTGGCTGAGTGCTGCCTGGAAGAATGAGTGCCAACTGTAATTGTCTAACCACACTACCCTGGAGAGTTTCAAAACCAGAACCCTGGGTAGGTCTGCAAACCTAAAGTGTCCGATGTAACTTTTCAAAGAAGAGTTACTGCCACTCCTACTGATAATGTTTCCGTAACTAGGAAGGGAAAGAGCAGACTATTTCACCACACTGTAAAGCATTATAAATATAGAGTGGGTTGGGTTTTTTTTTCCCCATTTTCTGGTTTCTCTTCCTACCCATCTTCTTACGACTTCTTGCACTGGTTCACTGAGTGATTCTAATAAAAGCTAGTATTTTCAATGTATAAACAATGTGTGACTGCATCTTGATAACAGTGGGGAAGAAAAGATTGAGCCTCCTCTCATTTAAAGTGGCCAAATCTAGGACTGTTACATGAGGCAGCAACCAGAAACCACTCCGACCACAGCATCTCCACCTTTTGGGCAGCACCAAGAGATTAACCAGACCAACTGTTTCTGTCATCTGCTCAATCCCTCTGTGTCTTGGGAACGTGGCTTGTCCTAGGAGGTGTGTCAGTGATTTTTACACAGTTTACTCAGGTCTAGAAATTGAACACTGACTCTGTTGGGCCTAATGCATGAATTTGGAAATGACTTTTTTTCCCCCAGAAATAGTGTTAGGATTTCGTTAGAATAGTATTGATCTCTGATAATCAAACAGGCATTTTTAGAAAACCACTGATAAACCTAAAATGAGACTCTGTTTACATAACCATAAGATCATGATATAAATGATCCAGACTGTGGAAAAGCCGAATAAACATAAAGCTCCTATTCTACGCTGGGGCCTCTGTACTGGGTTTTCCATAATATTATGGAATAAAGACAGCAGGTGCGCCAGTTTCATTGTATATGTTGTCATCTTAGCGTTTGTTTCTCTCTGCGAAGAGTATATTTTCTCAAAACTACAGATTAGTTTTAAGAATCACCTAGTCTTAAACAATATTTAGTCAGCCTTTTTACTTTGATCAGCTTGTTCTGAACAAGGTATGGAATTGATAGCTGCTATTGATTGGGTGTAGCATTACCTAATCTTCACTAAATGTAGGAAGCTTTTCAGATTTAGAAAGGTGGCAGAAGATGTCTAGTAATGATGCTGCTGGGAATTCAAGCTCAATACTGTGGTCAGTGTAAAAGTGATGTAACCATAAGAGGTATTTTATTATAAGCCTGTCGGTTTTACTAAATGTTGGCTTGGTGTATTTGTGGAGTTGTGCGTGTGCATGTGTGATTACTGTATTTAGCAGATGTTTCCATATTTTATCATTTAAAATATCATCAGTAATAATCTCTATTAATAATGGCGTTGCCATTTTTGTATGATAGGAAGCTAGCATTGAAGCTTTAAAGAAACTTACAGATAAAAGAGACGACGGTGCCATAAAATGGAAAGAAGATTGCATTAGGAATTCAATACAGAAGAAGGGTACATGAAATCATTACTAAAACAGATATAAACGTGACCTTCACTGTGGTTCAGTAATTATCCTAGTCCACACGATGGTGTACGTATCATGATTTTCCTTTTTCTCTTTGTTTTCATTTTTATCTTGGTACTTCACTGGTGAATAATTGCTAAAGGGAACCCATTATGCAAGGCGAGCATTCAGTTTGCAAGTGAATTTGCTTGTAGCTATTGCCACATTTGAACCTCACTAATGTATGTAAATTAAAAACTCTGGTATTCGGAATTGCTCCTGTTTGAAATAAAAACAGAATCTGATCATTACAATCTGCAAGCCAGGTATTATCACTGGGCTAGTGAGCCGCTGATGATAAATTGTACCGAATAGCTTGTGGATAGAATATTTTATCTCCGTTCTCTATCACACAGCACTGCATAAAATAAGAATGATTCATCAAGCATGAGAGCTGCTGGTTTATGAAATTCATTGCTCACGGCAAGTGTATTTTTTAAAATTCAAAAGACAAAGCAACTCACAAGGGTTATTTAGTAATCAGTGTGAATTACTTCTAGGTATAAACCTTAGTGGAAAGGAATTAAAAATACATTTGCTGTACAGGAAGCATTATTGCAAGCAGGGATATAATTTGACGACTTCCCATCTAAGAGCCTTATTTTGACCACATTTAATTCGGATGCCACCTTCTTTTTTTCACATCAAAATTGCATAATCCATCGTAATGGAATCATACATCGACTCAGACGGTGTCAAGCTCAGAGCAGAAACATTTGCATCATCTACCCTCAGATATCCTTTCGCCTGCAGAGGATATTTTGTTTATTCAAAAGGACATGTAAAGAGGAGAGGCCCAGTATAAAGTCATCTTTCTTTCATATTTACAATAAGAATGTTTCATTTCTTCTTGTGTATTGATGTCCCAAGGCAGTGTTCCAAATGAAAAGATAATAACTTATGAAGAAGTGTCAAAAACTAATTAAGTTTTGTAACTTGTTTTTCCCTCGCACAGGGTATATTTTTCATCACACTGTCCAGTCACATGCTGAGATTCTTGCTAACATTATCACATGCCAGTCACACCAAGTCTCAGTGGTGCCTCTCCTCCTGTCATTATTTTCAGCATCAATTAATTTTCTTCTGACCTCGCCTTCAGAGAATGTAGCCGAGAATGATCAGCACATGCTTTGCAGTCTATTTTGAAGGCATTAGGCCACCGTGTGCATTCAAAAATGGAGTCAGCCAAACATTATATTTTCTCACCTGTAGGGTTGCCTAGTAACCTGAATTAAGGATTTTCACCGAGCCTTCGAGACAAATAAACACTACTGGGAGGCATGTTGACCCAGGTGGGAGCGTCAGACCTATTGATGGAGATGAGAATTTCGAAGAAGCCAATAGAAAACACAAATCCTCATTAACATTCATTGTGGAAACAGTTTCCATAACTAAATAAATCTGTTTCGCTAGGCTAAGAGAACACTCAGGAACAGGATCCTCTCTCACACATTGTCAAGTGTTTATTAAGCCTGGTTTTGACTCGTCGCTCTTATTTCTCTATCTCTTAGGCCTAGAGTGGAGCATTTCTGTTTCTTTAATGAAGTATTGATTATTTGGGGGAAATATGAAAACACCACCTAGAAATGCTTCGTTGTCGTGGTGCGAGTCGGTGCAAGAAACATTTCTGGTCTTGCTTGGTGTGTGCTGTGTGCTCCGTCGCTCAATCTTTGTAATCCTGTGGACTGTAGTCCGCCAGGCTCCTCCGTCCATGGAATTTTCCAGGCAAGAATACTGGATCAGGTTGCCATTTTCTCCTCCAGGAACTCTTCCCAACCTCAGGATAGAACCCACGTTCCCTGCGTCTCCTGAACTGGCAGGTGGATTCTTAACCACTGTGCCACCTGGGAAGCCCTGGCCTTGTCTGGGAACTTCCTAAGTAGACCCACTGCTTCTGGACATCCAGGGTTCATCTAGTTTTCGCACGATCATTGCAAGAAATGAAATTCCTGGTTTGGTGTGTTAGCTCAAACAGAAAAAATAAGAGACAGACTAGTGTGTTGTAGAGGTGGAGGTTATGCTTTGTAACACTGATGCTGTTTGTCCTTGACACCTTGGATTCCTTCAGAGAAAGAGAGAGTGTGTGTGTTTGTGTGTGTGTGTGTGTGTGACAGGGAGGGTCCAAGGGGCTGGGGGGAGGGGCAGCTTCTCCAGAAAGGTACCAAGTGAAAGAGTCGCACCATTAGGATGTTGACAGTCCTCCGCAAATGATGGTGTCAGGCCACAGAGGGGCTGAGGGGGGCAGGAGTGACATTCACCCCAGCAAGATGGAAATAAACGCCCTGTTTGATAAGAGAAAACAGACAATTTATGTCCACCCTGAAGAGTTACCAGCCACTGAGCCATTCCTATGGCTCAAGTGCAGCATTTGCATTTTGATGGGATGTTATCAAGTAATTAATGCACCAGTCAGGATTTATTACCTCAGGAGCCAACTGAAAGGTTCATTACAAAATCGGTTTCACTTGAAGATAGGCATTTCCTCAGAGTTAGCTTTTGACATGTTGTTCCTCGCTCTCCCTGCCCGTGGCAGCCGTGGTGGAAGGCCAGTGAGGTGAAATTCATTGCTTAATAAGGGCATTCACTTTGGGTATTCTTGTGATAATAAATGTATACATCAAGGCTGCACTGCCTTGTCAGTTTAATTGCTTCTTGTGCTCCTTAACAAGCCAATCTTAATCAGTCTGGACCACGTTATGAATAATTTAAGTATCAGCAGACTTCACGCTTAATAAGATGTACTCGATTATAAAACTTAAGTGCACTGTTTATAGAAAGCATGCAAAACACTTTAAGTTTTTATTAGCAGCAAGGAAAAAACAAGCAGTGAGTTATTCTAACATTTGCAGTTTGCGAGCAACAGCTGTGTTTCTTAATGCTGCAACCCCCCTCCACTTTTGTCGGAGGCCATAGTTTGGCCTCTCGAGCCTTCTAAGCCTCGGTGAGACATAATGGGAAATTTGAGCCGGCTATGAGATTAAAGCTCCGAATCGATGGCCAACCAGCAATTGTCATTTTAGAAAACATTCTTTTATCTTTTTAAATGCAAAACAGACCTGATTTTAAAACAGTTTCCGATGGCCGAAATTACCTCTGTGGTCCTCTGGCTGGGCAGCTCACAGGAATGTCTAACTCCACTGACTCCGGAGAGGGGTCCCTGAGCCTTCTAATTTTCCTTGAACAAAATAAAAATACTGAGATGTCTCCTTTCTCTCACAGCATGTTTGTCAATTAGCGAGCTGACTTCCGGTGGTCCCCCTGCAAGATGTCATTCAGGGTTCAAATCCAGTGGAAAGGTTTAGCTTGGAAAAGGAAGGGCAGTCGTGTATAAAATGAGAAGACTGAGCACATCTCCATAAGGTTATTAAGATTTCTGCCTTTAATAAATAGTGTTTGATTGAAAGGGACCATTTAACCATATTGTTTTAGCAGGACTCTTTGTCCTCCATTTTACCTCCACTTCTGTGGGCTGCAAGTCCTTCATCGAGGAATGCATCATTCTGTTTATGACATCTAATAAAGGCCTACTGCAAGCATTAGAACCAGGTGCTTCAAAGCTCTTCTTTTCTGTTCCCAGCCTATTGTTCCCTTCAAACCAAAATAGAAAGAATTCCATTTTGGGCCAAGCTTTATTTTCATCACTTCTATTTAAATCAAGACCTGTCCTAATAAACACGCACTTTCATTTGGGGTTGTGGCACATTATAAAATGTCGGTGTGTGTGGAAGCCTGCATGTGAGTGTACTCACACTGATGGAACAAGGACTGACACGTTTATATACTGGGAGGGAAAAAAATATCGCACAGGTCGTCATTTGCTGAGGCATTAAAAGCCGGTTATTGTTGAGAATGAATTGATGAAGCAAAAATATGCGTGGCCGTAAATGAAAAACAACTTCCAACCTATTTCTCCACCTAGAGCCGGACCATCATACTCCTTTGTTCTTGTTCAGGTTAATAGAGATTGAGGAGATGGGCAGAGGAAAAGCAGTGCAATTTTCTGCTATTTAAGCTTGGCGAAATGGCACTCTTCAGGAAGCAGGAGAAAGTATGAAAGCGTAATAGGCATTTTAAAAGTAGAAGTCCATATAGCTGCTTGAGGGATTCTCAGATTTAGGCATGCATAGAATCGAGAATGAGATAATCAGCATTGTGAAATTGAAACCTGTCTGCTGCCTGCTGCTGTTCTTCCCTCTTTCAGTGGAGTGATTTGTAACACTCATCTTCTGCAGGCAAGGCAGCCTTCAAGATTATCCAGAACTGTCAATAGTAATTGCCAAAGTATTTTATTACCTACAGAAAATCAAAGGAATTTTATAACCAACAGTTATCAAGTTTCAATACACGGTATAAAGAGAGCAATTTTCGTTGGAATACAATCGTGTTTGGCTTGCTTTAATGTTCTTGAGACAATTCCTGTGCAACCAGCTACAACACTCACTGTATTTAAGCTAGAGGCAAGAATACACATATGTACTTGTAGCATAAAAAAATTACATAATGCCTACAAGCTTCTGCAAGCAAGTGGTTTTTAATTGCCACACACACTCTGCCTTAGCTAATTACTTTGGAAAAGAAAGTGTATTTTGTGAAACTCAAGATGACATTTGAAGTTCTGCCAGTAAAGAAGTATGGCTTAACTGGGGCATCCTCTATATGATATAGTATGAAATGCATCTTTGGGTTAGAAAACATAACTTTACCAAGTTTGGGATTAAACCAAATGGTCACAGAGTTCATCACTGTGTGTACACAGAGGTCTTTCACAGTATGTTGAATTCAAGATTATCAGCTTTAGGCTTCAGAATTATTTTTATACCATAGGGACAGCCACTTTTAGAGAGGTATTTATTTCTTGAGAGTAAAAATAATATTTTCAAAAGAAATGTAAGAATGAAACTACATTCCCTACAAACCTATTAGTACTATTGGGAGTACATTGGGAGGTAAATACCTTTTTTAGATATGAGAAAATAAAGAGAAAATTTTTGTGTCTACTGGTACTTATTTAGATTTGAGGTCCCAGACCCCAGGGCAGGGCCAAACAAGGCTTTTGTGCCCTTTCAGTGGCTCTGAAACCAAAAAGTGTGATTGCTTTCTATGATAGTACTCTTTCTTTTTTTTTTCACTAATCCCTGCCAGCACACTTGAGCTGTTGATTAAAAGTTAGCAATATCCATTTAACTGTAAAGGCACAAATTACTTTAAATTATTTGTGAACAAGGGAGATTCCTCTATGAGGTACTGAAACAAAAATTCAGACTTTTGGAAGAAGATGAAACAATGTGCATGTCCACATGAGTGTGTGTGCGTGCGTGTATTCAAGCAGTGGAGTGGAGTGGGAAGGATCACATGGTATATTAAACAATTCATTTCATGTTTGAAAATTAGTATTAAATTTTTTAAGTAATCTAGCCAGGGCTTTAATAGTTATCCTTATACAATAATAAGAAGTTGTACAACTAAGGTAACTATACTTTGAAAGTTATTTATATTAATTATTCCTAGTTGGGCCCAAATAGGACTTTTTTTTTTAAGAAGTGTGAGTCATGATCCAGAGGTGACTTGATAACAGAGTAAGTAATGTTATGAAAATGCTCAGAGTATACCTCTCCTCAGCTGGGTTGCTGCTAAGAAAGTATAAAAAAGCTCTAATGATTGTATACTTGTTTTGTTTTTTTTTTTAGTTTAGGAGATGTTTGATTTAAAATATGCTGTGAATTCAGAATTTGTACTCAATATAAAAAAAATAAATAAACAAGTCTCCTATAAATATATACCCCAAATCATTAGAATCATCTTTATCTCATTACATTTCATTTCATTTTAAAAACTCATTTTGACAACCTACCAATGAAAATATAGTAAGCCATTTGTATGAAGAAGTAAAGAACAGTGTATATTTTACATCTACATTATCATTATGCAAAATTGATTTACACCTGATTCAGAAATAATTCTATTGTAATATTTGATCATTTCAGATTCAGAATTTTTGTACTAAGTCCAGTAGTTTCTTTTTTTTTTTTTTTTTAATGTCTGAAAAAATACTCATCTCAGAATGAAATGAAGAATCTGAGATGGTTTCCCTTTGATGTTTCCAAAATATTAGAAAATATTCAAATGCCTTATTCATGCCAGGATAAAATATTTCATGAAAGGAAGGCTGTAGTTGTGTAAAGTCATGATTGATTTAACATCAGGTAATTTGGGAAGTTATGAAACTAATAGAAGCAACATAGGTAATACAGTCAAAAGTTTTGCCCTGAGAGTTGAATGTAACGTAATGCCCCAGATTTAAAGGAATCATTTTAATTGTAATTCAAAAACGATATATGGCAATACCTATTTCATAACTTTCAGATTTCTAATAAGAGAGAAACTCGAATAACTAAAATATAGCTAAAATATATCTGTTGAATATTTTTGAAAGATAGGATGCCTACACTATTAAGGAATCAAAGCTTTTAGTGAGTAACATAAATACTAGGAAAGAAATACTTCCATTTAAAACAAATTGCCCTTCTTGACTCAATAGACAAATCCATTTCCTGAAGCAAAGGGAAAAAAAAAAATGAACATTTTCCTTGGCTTTTTCAAATATACGCCTTTAAAAAGGAAACCTGAGTCTCCAGAAATTGGCCCTGGCTTTGCAGAAGCACTCCAGCGGCAGAAAAACCTCTCTAAGTGTCGTTTATTAACATGGAAAAGAGAAATTAATTATGTTTGTTGATTTGGGGTTACCTTTAAATATTTATTTATTTAACCAGTCCACTGCCAGGTTTAAAGTCGGATTAGGGGAGGTGAGAGGTCAGGGAGAAATTCCACAGCTGTGTTCCTGGTGGAGACTGGTCCCCCACCCCCGCCCTGCTGCTGGAGCCCAGGAAAGTGAGCTGTTGGTGTACTGTTCGCTCCCTTGGTCGGATCGAAGCCCAGCTCAATAGCATGAAACTCGCCCCCATTTGAGAGATTTGTCTTACAAAACCCTGAAAACTGCTCTGAACATGCATACATTGATTTTTGTGGCTGGAATCTCCCGAGCTTTGATGAAAAGGCAGGCTCCACACGCAGGTGAAAGGGGGTTACCTCTTCAATATTAAAAAGAGAAGATTAAGGATTTCTGGTCGACTAAGGCTGAACTAATCAGTGGCATGCCAGGGTAAGAAAGAGGACCTGGGGCCTGATGCCCCTGATTTTCTGTTCTTGAACAAGAAGTTCAAAATCCCGCCTGTAACCTGCTAGGTGATGTAACTTACCATTGTTCCATTTTTCACAGTTAGTCAAATGGCATATGGTACGTGACCATGTTTGTTTCCCATATTTTACAGATGGTAGTTACTGACTTTTTTAAGGGACATTCATTTTGGTTATAATATGGAAAATGAGGATGTTGTAAAGGATATATACATGAAAATGTCTAAAGGAACTCAGATCATGAAAGACTCCCTATTTCATTAGTCACTGAAGATAAATAGCCATTCTGTTTTTGATGCTGTTAAGTCTATTAAGTTTACCTCCGTGAAGGTAGAAATAAGTGATTTTTCTAAATTTCTGGCTTTTTTTTTGTATTAAACTAGAATTATTATTTGAGTTCAGCAGAGGATTCTTGACATTTGTCCTCTGTATGAACATCGCTAACACTTTTTTTCTCTAGTCAAAGATTACATGCAACTTTACTCTTTAAAAAAAAAAAAAATCAGAGGATTACAGTGTCCTTAGATAGTTTGCACACATCATTTCTCAGCAGGGAATTCCAGAATGAAATGAATGCACCTCTACTACAAGAGAACAATTTTACACCCTGTAGCACTAATTCCTGTAATTATTTGTGTCCGTCTTAGCCATGATTTGGGTAAAGTGATATGAAACCTTTCTGAAATGATGGTGTCAGTAAGCCTTTAGGGGGGAAAGAAAAGGTTTAAATAAACTAAGCATGCTGTGAGGTTTCATATATTGTAAGATAACTGAAAATGTAACAAATTTATCTAGAATCAAGTCTTATCAACCATGTCTTTGATCTGTTGTAAAAAAACACAATAATGATCCTGAAACAAGCAGCACAGAGGCAGATCAAGCTGGATAAGAGAATTTCAGAAATTAGATAACACTCATTTTCCATCATTTATAGGAACCATTTGGTTTGCCTTTTAGGCATATGTTGTCTGCACTCTCTCATGATTCACCCAGCATGGCTCATCATCTTCAAGCAGATCTTTTCTATCACTGTTAAATTACAACATCCCATTCAAATAACACATAGTGTGATCATCCGAAAGACAAGATTCCTGGCTCCACACCATTTAATGTCTTATGTCATTAAGATGATAACAAGTGGATGTAGGGGAAGAATGAGATGGCCTATGGAATTCCTGAGGTATGATCAGTGAACTATATATATATATATATATAAGTGCAGACTCAGTGTTATTTTCACGGAAATAGTCCATATCCCCCAGTGCCTACTGTAAGAATGGTATATTCTGCGAGCTTGGTTATAGAGAAAATAGGATTAGTGACAAAAAGAAAAAAAAAATCTTAGCAAGCCATTTTTAGGAGATGTAAAGCTGGCTGAGGTGATCATTTATTTTATAGAATGGAGCAGACATTTCAGTTACATCCACCAAAGAGAAATTTGGGTTAATTCTAGACTTCCTTTATCATACTATAATTGGCAGTTTGTAGCTTTCAAGAGTTGGAAAGAAGTGAACTTTTAATAATTTTTGTTACATGGACTTAGGGTTTGAATCTTAAAATATCTGTTTCAAGGGTCATTTCCAAGTACCCCCAGAGTTCTTAAAGACAGTTTCCATACTGAGGTTAAAGACAAACCTTTTTTTTTTCCCCCTTGCAAGCCAATCCATACAGATGCCTTTTTCACCTCTTTGATGTGATAAGGAAGTGTTAAATCAAAGCGAATCCCCTATTCCGGGCACCTTGGGACTGAATAGTGCTTAAGCCAATTGTTACTACTCCTGGGTGTTTAGACAGAGAAGCACACATCTCTCTCTGCAGATCAGAGAGGACCTTGACGGACCCCCTCTGCCACCTGCTATCACTTAATTAGTATCATCATCTGATTTCTAGTTGGAATAATGACATCATGCACTTTTTAGTAAGTGTTACCGTATAATATGTGACAAATTATGCTACACTGGTATTATGTAGTTAAACTATTTGAGGAGGGATTTGTTTTGTTTTTGTCTTTGAGCTTTTGCATCTCTATTTCATTTTTATCCATTCCCAATATTTCCTACAAGTTCAGAGCAAATCTAAAGATAGAATTGGTGAAGTATAACTACTCTAGACTTGGTACCCAGAGAAAGAACTACGGGCTGGTCTTTGAAATGACTGTAAACATCTTTTGTAAACATAGTGGGTATTATCAAAGAATGAAGATGAATGACAGGTGTAAACGTAATTAAAATTCGGTTCTGTACAAGTGGAGTTAGATTGGCTGTTCTGTCTCTCTTACCAGGAATTATCTGTCAGTGAATAAGTTGGGGGTTCTGTTCGAGACAGCTTCTTTCTGGTACAGATAGTTTTGCACAGTGAAGACGGTGAGAAAGAGATCAATGGACTGGAGGCAATGTGGTGTCTTCGAAACCAAAAAAGAACACCTATCGTTTTGAATTCCTGAAAAAGAGTAACACTGCCACACACGTTACAATCAAGGTTATTGAAGATTCAGCTCTGTTAAGATGCCATTCCCTGTGGAGACCATTCAGTTTTGTTTTTCTGATATAATATTAGAAATTTCAGTAAAGGATTTACAATCAGTGCCCTCCTCTGTATACAGAATTCCCCTTCAGAGGTAATAAAAATACAAAAGAAATTAGATGGATAATTCTGGTTTTAAGATCCATGGATAAATGTTTTGATCTATGCATTTTAAATGTATCTGTCCATTTTCTATATTACAGTTTGATTTTTATATCTTTATTTTCATGAAAACCCTGATAAAAATGATCAAATATAATAACTGACAAAATGTCCAAAAGCTGCAGCACAGTCTAGTGTGATTTCTTTGCAATACTGTTGAATAAATATGGCTTTAAACACACATAGACAGTATTTCCAATGGGAAATGCAATTATTGTCTTTTGAAAAATTCTATAAATTGTTTTCTTAGCTGCCATTGATTATAATATAAACAGGATATGCAAGTTCGTGATCTTATGAGTCAATAGAAGCCAATAAAGCTTTTACTAGTCAATTGTTCAAAGATTTCGTTTACACAATTGCACAACACAAAATGTGCCATGTCGAAAGCCCTGGCTTTGAAAAAATAGCCCCTTAAAAAAGGCTTCTGTTTCTAATAGTCACCCCCATCAACTACACAGTCTTGCTTCCATCATACTAAAAGAAACAGTTTTAAAAGGAAGTGTAAGATTGACTTACCTTTTTCCTATATCTTTAAATTCTGTTTAAATTTCTATCCTTTCTTTGTGTTGTTTTGCGCATTCCTACATCTTGCAGTGTTGTACACCGCGAAGACCTAGTAAGCGAGTTAAAGGCTGATGACGCTAACGAATCCCAGCGCAAATGACTGAATCGATAGGAAACCAGCCACTGCTGTTTAAGTGTATCGATAAATGTACCTTTATTTTCTCTTGAATGGATAAGTGTCGCAGTTAAGAGTCCTATGGATCTCTTAATTGAAAGTTAATTTTAAATCAATAAAGTGAGTCATTTAAATATTGATTGGCCTTTCTACACGAATTGTTAGCTGATTTTTTTTTTTTTGCAACAACTTTGTTTAAATGCAATCAATAGCCCACAATCAGTATGTTCTATAAAAAATTGACAGATGTTCCCAAAATGCCTGCTAGGCATATTCTTATCTGTTTACATATGCAGCAAAGATAGTTCAGTCTTTCTCACCCTTACTTACATCCTTAAAACTCCAGGAATCCTCCCCACCTCATACACACACACACACACACACACACACACACACACACACACAACACACATACCCTTCCCTTGTTTTCCTAGATATCACAACTGTGTTTTCTGTTACATGAAGCCACTTTCTACTGCACCTTTATCTATCATTTACATCTCAAAGGTTTGAAATGAGAAAATTATCTGATATCGTAGTTATTAGAACCAGATCCCTCAGGTATCTCAGGGATTGCAGTTTGAAAAGAAAGCAGTTTTATACACCTATAAAAACTGAAAGACATTTGGAGATAGTCTTTGGGACTGCACCATAGCATATTAGTCATAATATATGTCATAATAATTAGTATTATTGCTAATATTATAATATCTTAATATATTAGTAATATTGAAAGTTAATTTTAAGTCAGTAAAGTGAGTCATTTAAATATTGATTGGCCCTTTCTACACAAATGTAGAAAATGTCATAAATATATACACAAATATTCACATAAATTACATAAATACATTCACATAAATAAATAATTTGCATAAACATATATATTTTATGTCATAGTAATATTGCTTGAAGAAAAATCATCTCCTATGAAATAAAATATTCTTGTCTATGTGAACATGTTTATTAAGCACAAGGCTAGCAGGTACTTTTTAACTGATATAACTTCCCTCAGAAATCATCTCTTTAGCGTAACAACAAATAGCCATTCTCTTTTTCCTTTCAAATTGACAAAGAGAGCAGCCAAGTTAAAAGAATACAGATTGTATTCCATGAACTTCATCTTGATTAACCTAATAAAGTAAACTAAGGTACTTGTAGCTTTCAGCATATCAGCAAATATGAATGTCCTATTCATAGCTTCCTATAAGCCAAGCAGTGATTGCCTGAGAGAAATAGTCTAAAAGCTGTAGAGCCATCGTCAGCACCCCTTTCCATAAAGGGGTTCGTTTTGAACAGGACTCCTAATAACCATCTCATACATTTATGAGGCTACTAATAGGTGCAAAGCTTTGATTTTTTTCCTTTCTGAAACCTACATGTGTGAAAATAGCACTTATTAACAAACAATTGTTCTTTTGGATTAGAGATGAATGAAACTAATAATTTAAACATTAAAAAATATAAAATTAAGAATAGAGTTTTACTGTAGCATACAGTTTTCTCTGTCTGGGTTTACTGATATCAGCCAACATGAAATAGCCCTAAATTAACTTATGGTGTTACACTGACTGATATTTGACCAAAGTAAAAATACAGCCTAATTGTATTTTGGTTCTGAAGGCTTAGTCAAAATGCAAGTCCTGATATTAGATTTTTAATATCAATAAAAATGAAAATAATGATTTTTCATCCTCCTCCCTTTGGGAAGATTAAAAATTGCCAACCTAAAGTGGAAATATTCAAGGGGTAGCTGATGGAAAGTTTCCTTTGTAATGTTAATTTTAACTTTAAACTCTTAGAGTAAACTCTTTCCACTGTTCTGCAAACCCGCCGTTCTTCTTGCATTATTGTCCTCTTACTACAACATCTCAGAACTCATCCCATTCCATTTTCAGTGTCAGGGAAGCTATATCAAAAGAGACGACTGCACGAAAGTGGTAGGGGTATCATTAGTTCATATGCATACGAGTTCAGCCTGTGAAGATGCTGTGTCTGGGATCAGCCTGAAGATGTGACTGATAGCTCTTATTTGTCTGATAGAGCTGGCCAGGGAAATAGAGCTACAGCTGGTTACTTCATTAGGTCCCCTCATTGATTGAACCCTGCTGAAGTGATGCAGCAGGCTCCTCAGATAACTGCTGGTAATAGAACAAAATGAATTCTTATCACAGAGATTGGAAAGGCCATTAACCCCGGCCTCCAATGCTTTTCAGAGGTCACAGACAGGAAGCCAAGCAGTGACTGGGAAAACTGTTTTCTGTCTAACTACAGGTCACGTTAGAAGGGTGTGTGTGACTTTTTTACCCTTCGGCTTCTGTGTGGATGAAACGGTTATACTGGCAGATGTTAATAATCAGCTGTAAATAAATATTGGAACCAGAGAAGAAAAATGAGAAAGCACAGGAATTTATTTCAATAAATATTTAATAAAAGAACAATTGTTCCTGTGATATTTACTGCCAGTTCTGCTGTAGTTTTAAAACTAATACTTTTTCATATAAATTGGAAGGAGAAATACATAGAGGCATGTTAAAAAGGAAATTTAATATGGTTTTATATAAAAATATTTCCTTCCTTCCTTTCCGTCTTTCAGAGATGAAGATTATAATTGTTCCTGGCTGCCCGGCTTCCTCTCCCAGCTGGGAAGCCCTCACCAGGCCATCTCTGAATGAGCACGACAGTATTTACCTTCCACCTGGTTGAAAGGAGTATATATCTAAGGAAGAGTCCTATAATTTACATTTAATGCAACCTTTCAATTGACCAGGAGCCCACAACCTCAGCCCCCATCTTACAGCTGAGGACTTTCCCACATTTGTCAAGTCCCTGCCACTCCAGGACCAACCAGTAGGACTCATCCATTTAAAGCCTAAGCAGCTCATGACAGTTGTTTTTCTGCCTCTGCGACAGAGGCATCCTTAGAGCAGCCTCTGTTTTCACATGCTTAGCCTAAGATGGAAAACTTTCACAGGTTAGGAAATAGTTGTGAAGGCTACACCCTCTGGAATAAAATGGACCATTTCTTCTCATTACTAATGTGCATTATTTGCCTGTATATGTATATGGAGATGAAATAAAGGCTATTTTTAACAATATGTTGGTGGCTTCTAGACTTAGGACTGTGATTTAATTTCAGTGTCTGTGGTTGCCTGGTATTTTCTGTTGGAGCCAATCTTTCACTAGGAGTTGATTTATTTAAATGTAATTGGGTCCTGTGGATGAAAAAAAAACCTACCCTTTTTAGGTCTTTGGAGACCCACCCAGACATTTGGTTTGGCCCTCCATACATGAATAATAACAAGAAGGTGTATGTTGTCATTGCCTTGCTGGACACAACAGAAGTGGTTTGGCAGGATGGAAACCAAAAGAGATTACTCTGGATAAACATAGAATCAGATGCTTTTCTGCACTGGATTGTGTATATGTTTACACAGATATGCATAGTTGTGTATTGTATTTTGGAATCTGTAGAATATAAGAACAAAGCTGGGGGGAAATCAGTGTTAAGAAGGCACATATCACTCTTACCTTAAAGTGATGGAAAGGCTTAATTTTATGAGTTAATTTTTTTGTTTTTTTTAGTCTGGGCTTATATTAATTAAGTCAAATATCCTAAAAAGTATGTTGAAAGTTGCATTAAGTTAACTGTATTGAAGGCATCAATTTCGAAAGTCAATATTAAGTTCCATTGCATGTTTCCATGTTGGCTTTGGATGTAAAACTTTTCAATTTAGTATTTGTTGTATGGGTTAATAAATATGCTTTAAAATCTAATTAGGTAAATACTTTCACTTATCTCATTTATCAAGAATGTTAAATTCTGTTGCAGATGTTTCAGAGAATGACACAGAGGCCTGGAATTTCAACTTGTGATACCTGGGGTGAACCTCATGAAACTTTTAGGCTTGTAATTAGTTAGTTGTGCACTATGAACCTTAGTGGGAACTCTGAGTTTACTTCATATTGTCTAATAAAGAACAGGCATTCTTTTTCTTTGTTGAGTTTCAGTGTAAGAATGGTTGATAAACTTGTGTTTTTAATTTTTCATAGTAAGTAGCATTGGGTGATTAAGTCAAACGTAGAAAACAGTATACTTTGGAGGAAAAGAATAATGGTATGTTTGCTTCTCAACCATATTAGGTAAAACAGTCATAAATATTTACATTGCATGTATCTTCAAAACTCTTTAATATTTTAAACATTGTCTCCCTTTTTTCACTTGAATGAGCTGACAAAAGCAAAGAGGTATACATTTAGGTTCAATATGGATTGTAGGGAAATTAATGAATTCATGACACAGTATTTGGATTAATGTGTTTTTCTCTCTAACATGTTGTATAATTTACAAATGTAGACAAATGTTTTTGCGTTGTTGTTTAAAATTATTTTGATGGGATTCAATCTGACTAGTTTTCCCAACAACTAACTAGCTTCATTGATATAGTTGCAAATAGAAAATACTTTTCTGAACGTTGAAGGCAAAGATGGTGCCTATGAGAAAAGATTACGTAGAGTAATAGTGTTTGAAAGTTTCAGTTTTTGAACTGCTCCTTGGCTTTTCTCAAGATCTTTAATGCTCCCAGTAGCATGTGTAGATAAAAGTAAAATTTTCTAAAATAGGTTTCTTGTAAAGTATTCTTTTGTATGTGGTTTTGTGTTTTATAAGAAAAGTCTTGACTTCCAGATACATTGATGGGGAAAAAAGAACATTGCTTTGCTTCTTCGATTCATGAAGATAGTTAGAAATGAGTATTATAAATATTCAATCTATTTCTTGATTTTACCAAACTTTTCTAAAGCATTTTTTCCCCTCTGTAAAGTCTTACGACAGATCTTTCTGTTTTGATTGAGAATATTTACAAGTTTATTGGAGAAAAAAAAAAAGAACATCACAAAAGTTGGTAAGCCAAAAATATCAGCATCCTTCAGAGTTTTCATACTTAGGTATTTAGGGATGAAATATGTGGTTGAATTGGAAATTAAAAAGGATGTCTGGAAATCAACTTTATTTGAAAACCAAGTTGAATCCTTTAATCTTTCCTTCTTCATCAGTTTGGTTTTCAAATAAAAAAATTTCACCACTTTTTGTAGAATACATATTAAATTTTATGAAGCTGCTTTGCATACTATTATTTTAATGCCTTTTTGAAAATATTATTCATCCAGAGCTCAGATATTCCTGTTTATTAGCCATAATACAGAAACATTGGGTAGTCTTCTGATTAACCTACATGCTCTGGGTGACCTTTGTTAGTTATTGTCATTCATTCTATACGTAATCAACTATATTCTACATAAGGATTTAATTAAGTGTTTGGAGAGATCCATTACACTTCTAGGCTACTGTAGTAACGCCTCTTGCCAATAGGTAAGCCAATGATTCTAAAACATTTGATTATTTTAGTCTAAAAAGTCATTGAATTCCTTTTAGACTTTCTGTAGTAGAAAAATGGAATCAGTTTTTCTTTTGAAGAGTTCTGTTTTGTTTTAACCTCGGTGATCAGCTAGTTTGTATTTATGTAAACATGTCTGTGTGGTTTGGCATTGCCCCTTGTCCCTTTTTTGATCCTATTCACACAGAGTAAGTGACCACATCAATGGGAAATAGGTGGCATGAGCCAGTGCCCGCTGACTGTTCAAATGTGCTGCAGACTTCATTCAGTTCATCTGGGGTTCAGTGTCTATTTGAATTAGTATTCTTTTCAAAGATTTTTATTGGGAACATACAGTTGTTCTTTACTTGTATTATTCTTCAATAACACTGTCTTTTAAAAAATATCTATCTATCTATCTATACACATATATTGGAGAAGGAGATGGCAGCAATCTTCAGTATTCTTGCCTGGAGAATCCCATGGACAGAGGAGCCTGGAAGGCTATAGTCCATGGGGTTGCAAAGAGTCAGACATGACTGAGTGACTAAGCACACACATATATACTTTTTCAGATATTTTCCCGTTATAGGTTATTACATGATATTGAGTACAGCTATACAATAGGGTCTTGTGGTTTATCTGTCTTATATATATAGTAATCTGGATCTGCCACTCCAAAACTTTTAATTTATTCTCCTCCCCTTTCCTCCTTTGGTAACCATTAGTTTGTTTTGTTGGTCTGTGAGTCTAGTTCTGTTTTGTAAATAAATTCACGTGTCATTTTTTTAGATTTCACATGTAAGTGATATCATATGATATTTGTCTTTCTCTGACTTCACTTAATATGATAATCTCTGATAAACATTGTCTTTTTATGTGTTAGTCAGTCATGTCCAGTTCTTTATGTCCCCATGAACAGTAGCTCACTGGGCTGCTCTGTCCATGGAATTCTCCAGGCAAGAATACTAGAGTGGGCTGCTGTTCCCTTCTCCAGGGGATCTTCCCAACCCAGGGATCGAACCTGGGTCTCCCACATTCCAGGCAGATTCTTTATTACTGAGCCACCAAGGAAGCCCACATTACTAAAAACAAAACAAAAAAAAGAAACTAAAAAGTTATGACTGTCTCAATTAGATGACCAAACCTTACTTAATACATTAAGGGTACATTAATGCAATAAAAGGGAACAGAGATTACTTTTCTAAGAGCTACATAACACCCACAAAAGAGCTTATCTGAGTTATCTGTGCACAGCTTATTAACCTGGGATCCATGGGCCTGGGAATTCATGCCACCTTGAAATTCCCCATGGAGTTATCCATATGTGCATTTTTGTAGGAAAGCGGTACATAACTTCCACCAGATTATTAATATTCCTCAATCAGAAATGCTAAGGCCTAACAACCCTGAAAGGAAGCTAGTGACACATACTTTGGGTTACACTTAAAAATTGTATTTCTCAAGATGGAGCCACTCTCTGGTGCTGTTGCGTTTGCAGCTTTCTCTGAAACTCCACTCCACCAGTCTGACCCCACTCACTATGTAGGGTGGGTGCTGCTCAGGCATCTTGACTGCATAGATGGACTTCCTTTTCCCTAGTACAAGCCACTAACTTACGAGCTTCCAGGGACATCATATTTTTAAAGAAATCATCTTAGGAAACCAGAGTTTTCCTAAATCAACTTGACAGAAGTAGTATACAAAGTCACCTTTGTGCTTCTGCTCCTTGAGGCTTTAAGCACTCAGTCAAAACAAATCCACTTCAGTGATTTCAAAAAATGGGTAACTGAGAAAAGAGGGTAGAGAGGAGCTGGAAAATGATGAATCTGGTTCCTCTTAGAAGAAAGGAAAGAAAAAAAGCATAGCGTTAGACACAGAGTAATTTGAAATAAGAGTGAAGAAGAAGCTTATAAGATGTATGACTTAGCCATAGAGAGAGGAAAGATTCTTTGGAATATGGTGAGTGTGTGGAGTTAGAGTGCTTGAGAGAGTGAATGTGAATCTACTTGGAAAAGAATTAAGTGTTATGTGAATATAAAGGACCATAGGGTTAATAGTGTGAAAGGAAATGTGAAAAGAGAGGGTTGTAAATATCAACACATACATAACATATTTAGGTAAAGGTGAATCATTGTCCAAACTTGTGAGGTCTTCTCCTCAGCCTTGCAGCAAGTCCTTGTGAGTTGACAAAAGTAAGTGCAGATGTTCAGATCATGGGAAAGCCAAAGGGGTCCTTAAAACTCATGTGTGTCCCGCCCACCATTTTACAGCTGAGTGAACAAGTCACTCAGTAGTTTTAGGACTTACTCAGGGTTACAAGGCTCCTCCATAGTTCAACCCAAGTGTCTGATTCCCAATTCAGCATCACTGTACTTAATCATTTTCTGCCGTTTACATAGGTTTGAAGGGAAGTTTGTATTTATTTTTTAAATTTTATTGGAGTATAGTTGATTTAAAATGTTGGGTTAGTTTCTGCTGTGCAGCAAATGACTCAGTTATGCACATACATATATCAACTCTTTTTAAGATTCTATTCCCATATAGGTCATTACAGAGTAGACTTTCCTGTACTATACAGTAGCTTCTTATTAGTTACCTATCTTATTTATTTATTTTTAAACATTTATGTTATTTATTTATTTATGGCTGTGCTGGGTTTTCATTGCTGCACAGACTTTCTGTAGTTGTTTCTAGTTGCTGTATCAGTTCAGTTTAGTCCCACAGTAGTGTCCGACTCTTCGTGACCCCATGAACTGCAGCATGCCAGGCCTCCCTGTCCATCACCAACTCCCGGAGTTCACCCAAACCCATGTCCATTGAGTCAGTGATGCCATCCAACCATCTCATCCTCTGTCATCCCCTTCTCTTCCTGCCCTCAATCTTTCCCAGCATCAGGGTCTTTTCAAATAAGTCAGCTCTTCGCATCAGGTGGCCAAAGTATTGGAGTTTCAGCTTCAACATCAGTCCTTCCAATGAACACCCAGGACTGATCTCCTTTAGGATGGACTGGTTGGATCTCCTTGCAGTCCAAGGAACTCTCAAGAGTCTTCTCCAACACCACAGTTCAAAAACATCAATTCTTCAGCGCTCAGCTTTCTTTATAGTCCAACTCTTACATCCACACATGACCATTGGAAAAACCATAGCCTTGACTAGATGGACCCTTGTTGACAAAATTGCTGTTTGGGCTTTCTCTAGTTGCGGCAAACGGGGGCTGCTCTCTAGTTGAGGAGCACAGGCTTGTCATTGCAGTGGCTTCTTTTGCTGTGCAGCACAGGCTCTAGGGTGGATGGGCTTCAGTAGTTGTGGTTCCCAAACTCTACAGCACGGCTCAATAGTTGTGGCACACAGGCTTAGTTGCTCTGTGGCATGTGGGATCTTCCTATACCAGGGATTGAACCCATGTCTCCTACATTGGCAGGCAAATTGTTTACCACTGAGCCACCAGGGAA
Organism: Bos javanicus; assembly: GCF_032452875.1. Classification (NCBI taxonomy): domain Eukaryota; kingdom Metazoa; phylum Chordata; class Mammalia; order Artiodactyla; family Bovidae; genus Bos; species Bos javanicus. The sequence goes on from NC_083881.1 coordinate 40,162,038, forward strand.
ATCCTCTATTTTATATATTTAGTTCAGTCGCCCAGTCGTGTCTGACTCTTCGTGACCCCATGAACCGCAGCACACCAGGCCTCCCTGTCCATCACCAACTCCCGGAGTTCACTCAGACTCAAGTCCATCGAGTCAGTGATGCCATCCAGCCATCTCATCCTCTGTCGTCCCCTTCTCCTCTTGCCCCCAATCCCTCCCAGCATCAGAGTCTTTTCCAATGAGTTAACTCTTTACATGAGGTGGCCAAAGTACTGGAGTTTCAGCTTTAGCATCATTCCTTCCAAAGAAATCCCAGGGCTGATCTCCTTCAGAATGGACTGGTTGGATCTCCTTGCAGTCCAAGGGACTCTCAAGAGTCTTCTCCAACACCACAGTTCAAAAGCATCAATTCTTTGGCACTCAGCTTTCTTGACAGTCCAACTCTCACATCCATACATGACCACAGGAAAAACCATAGCCTTGACTAGACAGACCTTTGTTGGCAAAGTAATGTCTCTGCTTTTCAATATATAGTAGTGTGTATGTCAATTCCAATCTCCTAATTTATCCCTCCCCTCACCTTTCCCCGCTTGGTATGTAGGCTGAAGGGAAGATTTTAAAGACTGATCATTGTCTTTTTCTTACCATTTGTCTATAAAACACTTCTCCAGAACAGAAAAAAAAAAACAAATTTAAATGACATAATATAGAATGAGACATATGTTGCTTAATGCTTCATTCTCCCAGAGTTAATTGTTCTGTGTCCTTTTGTGTCAAACATACCTGGCTCCTACAGCCAGCAGGTCACTTCCCACAATGTGGGGTTGTTTCTATTTTGTCTCCTCTTCCAGATTCAAGCTCCTTGAAGGCACCAGAGGTTGTTTTCATCTTACTATCTCCTTGCTACATATGGCCCTTGTCACCTAGTGTGCGCTCAGTGAACGTGTGTTAATTTGAATGTCTTTTATACTGTGAAGAAAAATTGCATGCCTAAATCTATCATTATTTCTAGTCCTTAAAGCACTTTGTTATTGTTACACATTTCCAGTGAGATGTAAACAAACAGTTTGAGAAATGGCAAATAAGGGGTTTAGGCAAATTAGGGTAGATTAGGAAGCAATAAAAAAAGGTTCAGCTAAAGTTAAATGAAACAGCAGGGGGCCAAATGATGCTTTACAGATAGAATATTGTAGGTCGTTAGAGCTTAATAGGCAAATGTTTTCATTTTAAAGGCTATAAAATAATTTTTAACTGCAATTTCCTCACTTAAAAAAATTCCTCTTAAAGGAACAAAAACAGAGAGAGGGAGAGAAATGGAGAATGTACTGTTGATACTTGCTCATAAGTTTTCTTTTTTTTTTTTCCCTTAAGCTTGATTCAAAGCAGTCTTTTCACACTCAGCCTTCTTCCCATTTACAGAAAGGACATTGACCCTTTAAAGATATTTTCTTGTCCAAATGATCATAATTCATAAAATTAAAAGTCAAGTTGACAGTCTGTCTCAGTGCCCAGCCAGATCTTCCTGGACCATTGTTCTCAAGGGAAGTGTGGGGAGGTGATTTTATTGCTACTTTTGCAATAATTGTATACTCTTATTTCATTCTCTAGAGCTTTTGTTTCAAGCAAGAATGTGCTTGAACTTCAAAGGATTAAATACAAAGACTTAACATATTCACAAGCCAGTCACAAGAAGAGACTAGCAAAAGGAAAACAGCAGAGGCGAACTCATTTCTATAATATTGTAACAGTCGTACGTGAGAAGGAAAGGAAGAAAGATTGCTCATAAAAAGTGGCATATGTCTCAAAGAGCTTTTCTCCTTCCTTAGCCTCTCTCTGTAGGATTTTATACTCTTTTCCCTTTGAGAGAGAGAAGCCCAAATACTTGCCCCTCATAGCAAGTGTAACAAACGCTTGATGAATTAATTGGAATCAGAATCAGAATGAAGTGGAGAAAAAGATTCTTCTTCCTTGTTGCCCTTATTGATTATAGAACCTCCTTGAGAGGAATCCGCTGGACAGCAGGTCTGGGTGTAGCATTTGGGGTGTTGATAGAAGAGTTAAAATTCCCTGCCCTCAAGGAGTATAGAAGCTGCCCAGAAGACAGAACCAGTGTACTTGACACAGTAAGTAAGGTAAACCATCTAGGGAGGAACTCCTTCAAGTTCAGAACTGTTCAAAGAAGCGGTGGATCTGCGTGTTTTGTTATAAATATTATGAGTAGTCATATTAGGAATATTAGGACAGGAAGAATGAATAGGATTGGGAAAGTGAAATACAGTTATATTTGTCTGTCTCTGCATCTGTTTATTTGCCTGGTAATTTATGTAGACATAGCCCTTAAGGCTAAGAGGGGAGACGATGTGGTTCAGACCTAGGCGTGAAAGAAAATTGGCAGGACTGTGTTGAGATGTGAGAAACTAAACAGAGTGCCTAATATTGACCATTTAGGAGAAAGTGACAAAAATTAAGTAAATAGTTGAGACTATGGAAGGCTTTGGAAGCTGAGCAAAGTTTAGATTTGATGAGGCAGAAAATAAGGCATCAAAGCTTTTGAGCGTAAGAATGACATCACTGCAGAGGTGGTGTAGGAAGTGTGATGTGGCAGTCGTATGTCAGACGAGTAATGTTAAGAGAATCTGGAGGCAGAAGCTGGTTCAAGGTCAGTCATTGTGGTGGATACATTAGGAGACTATGTATTATTATTGTGTGTTTTATTATGTATTATTACTGAGGGAATTGTGGGCAAATAGAAAAGAACATTGAAACCAAATCCACTGAGCAAACTTATCGACTAAATACAAGCAATGAAAGAGTCAAAGATTCCACTTAAATTCCCAAGCTTGGCCTGGGGCAAGAAGGGTGAAAAGCAGGGGCTGTAATACTGAGGCCCAACCCTCCACCTTTCAAACATAATGCTTTAAACAACCAGTGCAAAGAAAAAATAATATGTTCAAAAGGTTTTTTTTTTTTTTTGTTTAAACTAGAAAAAACAGTCATTTTTCATCATGATTTCTAAGTGACATAAATATGTAGTTTAATAAAACTATGTTAGGGGCTGTTTTATTTATCACATTTAAAGATTATACTTATATTAGTCTATTAATATTACTTATACTAAATAAGCATTGAGGAACTCTAATTTTATTTATTCATTTTATTTTTATTTTTGGCTGTGCTGGGTCTTTGAGGCTCAGAGGGCTTTTCTCTAGTTGCAGCGAGTGGAGATACTCTCTAGTATGTGGCATGCGGACCTCTCCTTGTGGTGGCTTCTCTTGTTGCGGACCCTGGGCTCTAGAACATGCAGGCGTTAGTAGTAGTTCAGTAGTAGCACACAGCGGAGAAGGCAATGGCACCCCACTCCAGTACTCTTGCCTGGAGAATCCCATGGATGGAGGAGCCTGGTGGGCTACAGTCCATGGGGTCGCTAAGAGTCGGACACGACTGAGCGACTTCACTTTCACTTTTCACTTTCACACAATGGAGAAGGCAATGGCAGCCCACTCCAGTGTTCTTGCCTGGAGAATCCCAGGGATGGGGGAGCCTGGTGGGCTGCTGTCTTTAGGGTCGCACAGAGTCGGACACGACTGAAGCGACTTAGCAGCAGCAGCAGCAGTAGCACACAGGCTCAGTAATTATGGTGCACACGCTTCTTTGCTCTGAGGCATGTGGGATCTTCCTGGACCAGGGATCAAACCCGAGTTTCCTCCATTGGCAGGCAGATTCTTTACCACTGAGCCACAGGAAAGCCTTTGAGGAACTCTTTTATGGAAGGTGGAACAATGTAAGTCCAGGCCAGTTTTGTATCTGAGTAAGTAAGATTGATTAAACTAAAATATCTATAAACTGTGCTGTTGTACTTCAGAGTTGCACATAGTCAGTATTTAGTAAAGACTCATTGAATGCATGAATGAAAACAAATCCAGGACTAGGTCATGAGGTGAACTGTACACAAAGTGAAATACGACATTAATGGGAGGTGAGACTTTTTGTTGGAGATCAATAACCAGGAGAAATTTATTGGTCCCTGTTTATAAGACTTTTAGCAAGACAGAATTGCCATTGTGCATTTGGCAGAAGGAAGGAAAACAAAATGTCCCAACACCAATCCATAAATACCCTGCAACCCCTTCATGGGGGTGGGGGAAGGAAGAACTAGAACAAATGAAAATTGACTCCATCTGACCTTGCCCTCTTACATCCAGTTTTGTGACTCTAAAGAGACACTTCTCCACAATTCATAGTGTAGCTGCAAAGAGCAGACACAGAACTGTAAATTGGAGGTCAATTTTCTTTACTCTAGAAAGTTCTAGAGTATTTTGGGTGATACAGGTTAAAAAATGTATAGTGTGTAGAAAAAGAAAATATTAGTCATATAAAAGATGAAATTCATTTCCATATTACTTATTTTATTGGGTCAAATATATGATTATCCTTCCTACATCCTTAAAAATTTCAATGTTAAAAATCCTCAAAAGGGAATTCTGCATTTGGCTTAAAATACTTTTATTTATAGTTTGTGAAATTAAAGAGAAATAAATTACTTTTCATTATTCATTTGGTTTTTTTACCACTAGATTCCTCCACTTCCTTCCCCCAACATACCTTTTGTTTTCTTCAGGTGACTGTATTTACGACTTTTGTTTATTTTGTCCCTTTATGTATTTGAATTCTGGTCATCATTTGTGAATTGTCCACACATTATACAGTTCACTTTTCCTGACTGTTTGCCACTATCAAATATTTTAGAGTAGTGATATCTTTAAATTTTTGCAGATTTTTTTGGTTTGTTAATCGTAAGATGTTTACAATAATGTGGTTCCAGCATATATGTCACTTTTTACATTAGTTATGATCATGAATTACTTCATTGACTTAGGTATGACAGTGAACTTAATGGACCAAGTCATCCTACATTTTTGAGATATTTTCCTCACCTGTACCAAAATCCTAAAATTCCTCTGCTATGTGTATAACATTAGAAGGATGATAAAAAATATGGTGTGATAGTATTGCCATAAAACTTCATCCAAGAATTTAATAGGGAACTGTTTATGTTCTGGAAGGTTTTTCATTTTTTCTTGATATAATTTTAATGCTTGTATGGCCTCCATAATACTAATATCTACAAGGAAAAAAGTCAGGGTCTTGGCTCATAATTGGTAGGATTGCTGGTCAAATCTTTATTCAACAAAAATGGTTTCTGTCATTGTGTATTACAAAAAGGACAACAGGGATTTTATATCTTAGAGTAAAGTGGGTTTTGCTCTCTGGCCCACTTTTCTAGTCCCTGTTTTACATCATTCTCATTCATTTTGGCACCTCTTTTCTCTCCTGTGTAACTTCCTATTCCCCCCAACTCTTCTCGCCAACTCTTGTCATGATCCTGAGAGCCTCCAACTTCTATAAATCCTCATCTAACTTTCATTGACTTCAATGATGTTTGACTTCCATCCCCATCCCCACTTGCTTCAGAAATCCACACCCATCTGGATCTTGTGAAATCCATCATCTGACACTTGTCACCACCTCACTGTCTTCTGCATTGAGTTTCTCCTTACCACTAGCCCAATCCTATCTCATACCCACATTCTCTATCTACATCATTTTACTTATAAAACCTTCCTATGATGCTACACCAAATTCTACATGCTCCCCCATTTCCCTGATCCTTTTTATAGCAAAAACTCCTCAGAAAATTGTCCATACGTGACTTCTCCATTTCTTCCTCTTCATTTTCTCTTATATCCACATCTAGCGGGTGTTTGCCTACACCAGTCCACAAAAGAAGTTCTGGTCAAAGACCCTAAGGACCCGTTCTTTATCAAACGTCATGGCCAGTTCCTAGTTCTCATTTGACTAGACCAACCAGTGTCTTGTAGCAAGTTCACCTCTCCCTTCTTTTTGAAACGTGTTTTTCGTGAGGCTTCTCACCCACCATTCTCTCCGGATCTTCTACTTCATAGACTGCTCTTGCTGAGTCTTCTTGCTCTTGCTGAGTCTTCTTCACTGTTTTTCTCTTATCTGGGGAGGGTACAGTGGGAATGTTCCACCCCAGTTCAGGCAACAAAGAGGCAGCGTACATATAGGAATTTAAAAACAGTAGTAAAACTGACTAGAGGTTAGCCTGCTTAATTATTATTTTTACCACACACTGGCAACTCTAAACAATTTCAAAGTTAAAGCACTGCGCCCTGCAGAGGGGGCTGCTCACAGTGTCCTCTGCTTTGGCCCTCACTGCATGAGAGTGTATCCTGGGTTTAGTCACGGTCCCTCATGTATTCTCTGTGAGTTGCCCAGTTGTGTCAGACTCTTTGCAACCCATGGACTACAGCCTGCCAGGCTCCTCTCTCCATTCTCCAGGCAAGAATACTGGAATGGGTTGCCATGCCCTCCTCCAGGGGATCTTCCTGACACAGGGATGGAACCCACATCTCTTAAGTCTCCTGCATTGGTAGGTGGGTTCTTTACCACTAACGCCAGCTGGGAAGCCTGTCAACTACTCATAAATATTATCTATTACTTCTTCCAAATGATTTTCAACTCAGATTTCTCTTCCAGGATCTAGTTTCAGAGACTTACATTTTTACTAATCAGGTCTCCTCTAGTTCATGTCCAAAACTGAGCTCATTATCTTTCCTCTCACCTCAATCTTGGACTTTTTGACATTCCTTTTCTTTCCAGTGGAATCACTATTCTTCCTTTATTCATGATTTTTTCTCAATGGTAACAGATGAAAGTACAATGAATGTTCCAGTGTCCTTTTTTTTTTTTTTTTTAAACAACCAAACTCCTCCTCCTCCATCCCATCCTCTGTATAGCATCCCAAACTTGCATTTGTGATCATGGCATCCCCTGCTTAAAACTCTCACTCTGCCCAGATCAAGGGACTCTTTATAGTACTTGCATCCAGGCAAAGAAGAAAAAAAACTTGGCTATGACTCAGAAACCATTTTTTTTTTCTGCCACTAATACAGTCCAAAGAAGCAATGTGCCAAATCTCATCAATCTGTTTGCTCATTAATGAATGATTTATTAAATAAACATTTCATGGGTATGCATAAGTATTGTCTTGAAAATTCATGGTAGGTTCCAATAGTACATTTTTCATTCTTGGCTCCAGCCTAGCCTTTCTAATCTTCCTTTTCTGGGACTATGCATACTTTCACTAACTTTCCCTCTCCAGATTTATTTTACATATGTTTGTATCCACCATGCCCTAGGTCAATTCTTGTAAGTATAATTTGGGCTATATGTCTATATAAATTTGACCTTTCCTAATGTGGTGAAATGTAGAAAACTCCAAACAGTAAAAACCTGAGGATTATTTACATACACTTTAGGAAACTTTTCTGCATCTTAGGTTAGTGGTAAATTTATTTTAATGATTACACTGTTGATAAAAAGAATTGATCTAGTCATGTGAGGATTTTCTTTTATGGCCGTATATAAGTCACAAAATAAATAAGCCTGCTCATGGGAAGCAATAATTTCCCATACACATATATATGGTAATATATATGTAACTGTGTAAGATAGTTTATTATAAATAGTAGTGGTGCATTCCATGTTGGCATATTTACAAGATTAAATGTTTAGAAAGTATAGTACAAAGATGGTATTTCCTTATTTTGTGTGATCACCTGGAGGTAATAATAACAACTTCCATTTTATCCTTACAATGACTCCTTATAGCAAACAGAATGGATCACTTTTTCTTCACTTGACAATGGGAAGACCGACTCCAAGATGCTAATCGGATCAGATGTGTGCTCAGTCGTGTCAGCTTCTTTGCCACCCCATATTCTGTACCCGCCAGCCTCCTCTGTCCACTGGGTTTTCCAGGCGAGGATACTGGAGTGGGTTGCCATTTCCTTCTCCAGGATGCTAATAAATCAGTTTAAATCTATGGGACTTGAGGCCAGAGTTCTAATTCCTATTTTATACCCTTCTCAGCGAACTTGCCTTTGTGCAAACTCTAACATATTATCTCTGGTTCATTAAGAATTGCTTCAAAGGAAAAAAATAAATGTTTTTTTTGTTTTGAGAATGTTTTTGATAGCTCATATGCTGTAGGTGACTGCAGCATAAGGAATAGTCTAGAAAATTACTCAACTCAATGTCTGTGTATAAATGGAGATTTTTGGAGTTTTGGAGATTGCCATATTTGCAGACCTGTATTCTGAAATTTGGCTCATCTTGGAGTTTTTCTCTTAATAGAAGGCCGATAGTGGGAGTTTGGAGTCAGGAAGGGTATGGTCCTTCTCTTGCTAGAGAAAATTTAGGACTGACTTGTCCATTACCACCAGTCTTTTGAGTTTATCTTCTTCATTATATTCAGTTGGTCAAAAGGTTCATTCAGGGTTTTCCATAGGATCTTACCAAAAAACCCAAATGAACTTATTTAGTTCCTTTTAGAACCCAATACTTTTGTAAATGGCCAAACCACTGTGAAGCAAACAGTCTTCACAGTATGGTTCACATACCATTTTACTGTAGCATATATAAAATTTGCTTAGGGCTTTAGAAAAAAAAAAAAAGAAATTGCAAACTATATTGTTTAGGAAACCAGTGTTTGGGCTTGTTAACATTTGCTATTTCTAAAACATCTACACAAATAATAGTGATATTGAAAAGGTTTAAAACACTAACTTAACTGATGGACAGAGAGTCCATTACATATATAACTATGATCTAAAATGTCAAAATACCAAACTGAGGTGGTCTTTTCTTTGAAAAGCTTCTATTTAGCAGTGTGGACCAAGCCAGAGAAGAATCATCTGTGAACACATCTACTAATTATTCAGTGCTGGATGACCTTCCTAGGTGGTACTAGTGGTAAAGAATCCACCTGCCAGTGCAGGAAACTCAAGAGATGAGGGTTTGATTCCTGGGTCAGGAAAATGCCCTGGAGCAGGAAACAGTAACCTGCTCAACTATTCTTGCCTGGAGAATCCCATGAACAGAGGAGCCTGGCCTACTGGGTCGCAGAGTCAGACACCACTGAAGTGATATAGCATGTGGATGCTTTATATTTATTAATTTTACTTCTTATCCCCTGAAATGTGGGTATTTTTGTTTCCATTTTAACATATAGGATCTTAAATTTCAGGGAAGCTAAGTAACTTGCCTCTTCAAACAGTTAGAAAGTGGTGGAGTTGGGATTCAAGCCCGAGTGTATTTGGTTCTTAAGTACATGGTTTGTTTTTTTTTTTTTTTTTGGCTTTTCCCTAGTACAAACATATACAAAGGTGTAATCAATATTCTCTTAATGAAATAGTTTTTAAACAATATAAGCTTCTAAGGGCCACTTAGCTATAGCTGAAGTGGGCAGTTTCTATGTCACTGATGTCTCACCTTTTATCTTTGCTCAAAATTTCAAGTGAAGAGAATGAATCTCAAATAGTTTTCTTTTTCTTTTTTAAAATGACCATTATTTCAACAGAGTTACTTTCTCTGGTTCTCCACAGCCAGAGGGAATGATGTTTTCATGCATAATGGTTCCAAAGACATTTGTCCAAGTCACTCATTGAATATGATTGAAGTAAAATCTTGGGAATGATGAAATCACTGCAGATTCCAGAAAGCATTTTTTTTTTAAGTTTCAAAATTGATTCAACTCTAGAATTGTTGTAGTAATTTTAAAACTAAGCAGTCTTCAGGGAGCAGCACCTATCATTACAGAAAACTTTGAGGTAAAAGTGTGAGCAAAGTTATAGAAGTTTCCAAGAACCAAATAATGACTGAGACAAAGAAATGCAAATTCCCATAGCAGAAATGATATCCTCATGAGGGGTCTTTGATAGAATTAAAGGAAACAGTGATAAAGATACACTACTGGACATTTATTTTTTCTATTTAAAAAAATAACTTCAAAAAGCTTTTAACCTAATATGAGACTATTCAGAAAATTTGTCAAATGTGGAGTAGTAATAGAAAGTAGAGGATTAAAAACTAGCTAGGGCTTCCTTGGTTGCTCAGCATTAAAAATCCACTTGCCAATGCAGAAGACATGAGTTCACTCCCTGGGTTGGGAAGATCCTGGAGAAGGAAATGGCAAACCATCCATATTCTTGCCTGGAAAATCTCTTGGACAGAGGAGCCTTGGCAGGCTATAATCCATGGAGTCCCAAAAGAATTGGATACAATTTAGCAATTAAATAGCAACAAATGAGATAGAAAGCAAGAGGTTGAAATAAGTAGCCAGTGTTCCACATGAACAAAGGCAATGACTGGGAAGGGTTGAGTAGGGTCTGTGGTCTATGTTTGAAGCAAATGTGTTCCCATGTTGATGAGCAACCTAGGCAAGCCAGCATGGTATGCTAAAGAATGAAAATCATTTCAGACAATATAAAGAGAGATTGTGACAAATCCTATAAGGACTTGAGTTTAAATAAGTGGGCAATTGATTGATATGTAGGAATACTCAGTTAGCCCTAAATTATAAGAGAAGTTTGATCTTTTAATTTCAAACAATCAAATAAAATAGAAGCTTAAATAGAGAGATGTATTAGGCACTAGTAAATTTAAGAAAAAATATTTTAGTAACAGTACTTTAAAGTACAAGACATTAAGAGGATATATTAGTAATTTATTGAAACTACCTGATATCAGGAACTTATTAAATCCTTTTGAGGTCCCATTACACTGAGGTCACAGATGATTTAAGAAGCAGAAAGAAGTGATCGCATGTTTCTGGCCCAGAGGTGCCAGGAGATACTGCTCCCTTATCATATAAAAATACCTTTAAGGTAAAACCGAACAAGGCAGAGTATAGGAGCTTTACTTTTCTTGAAAATAAAAAATTACAAATCCAACCCCATTCAGATAATTGACACTAGAGCATCCAATGCACTTCAGTCTATTACTGCCTAGAAGAAATCGTTTAAGAGAAAACACTGCAAATCAACAATGATGATGTTGCCTGGTTACTCAAAACCATTTGATAGCATGTTGAGTTGCTCAGCTTTTTAGAAGCACATTCTTTGTATCCACATAGGAAAAGGATGGAGAAGACCCCTTGCAACCATTTTTAATTGCAAAGTTGCTTCATCTGGAAACAGTCTTCTCTTTTGCAGTGTACAAAAAAGTGCAGAGGATTTTATTAAAATGTAAACTGCCAGAATAGTAATAAATGTTCAACTTGGTACATTCTTCTAAATATGGATCTTGTTATGGTAAATCTGCTTTGAAGGCCTTTGAGCTGTTTTTTTAGGAGGTAGAAAACTCAAGAGTTTTTAGGCTTCTTGGACCAGGAGTCCTGGGGGGCTGCCTGGAGGCAGCCCTATCCAGGGGAGAAGATAGAGTTTTGGAATCAGACTCACTCAGTTGAAATCCAACTACCTTTTTGCCACTCTGTGCCTTTGGACAAAAATTACTTAAAACATCTAAGTTTGCTATCTCATCTCTTCCATAAAAGCAATGATTTTTCTGTGACAGATTCGCTGTGAAGATTAAGGAAATGCATGTAATATGCTTAGCACCTAACAGGTTTCCAACAAGTGCTCACTTATTATTTTAAAACTTGAGTATCTTCTAGTATTTTCTCCATATTCCTGTTCTCTAAGATACTTTCTACAATGAGTCACTGAGATGAGGTAGAGGTGGGAGGGGCTTCAAAAGAAATGGGAGGGGCTAGAAGAGTTGTTGACATGTGTGGATTCTCTTTCAGAATTTGGTCTTTTTCTCCAAGTATAAAATAAGAATGGGTTAACATTCTTTTTTTTTCTTTAAAGGATGAAAGTAAAGTGGAACTCAAAATGTTACCTAAGACTACAGAAAATGTTTTTCTTTCCATTACGTTAGACCTGTTAGCTTAATATTTATTCTGTTTGGTGGTATATTCTTCATTTTATGTGCTAAACATTTTACTAAAAATAGTGATACATGATTATTTAATGTGTTAACAGATCAATGGGAAGAGTTGAGATGTGTAAATTTTATAAGCCAGTACTATCTTAGAGTATACTTGACAATTCAAATATCCACCCATTATTTTAAAAAAGTCCAGCTTCCACTGACCATGTGCCAAATGCTTCCTAAACTTACTGATAAGAATATAAAAAGCACATGGCTGCTACAATAACCAAGTGCAGATTAGATTAGATTCATTCACAAGTCCCAGCACACTTAAACTTAGAATTCTGTTTATGTATCTAGATTGATTTAAAAAATTAAAAATTCTAGTAGATCTTTCCCTGATCATTATATTTGTATGAATTGTAGGGTTTTTTTTTTTTTTTTTTTTTAAGTATTATTCCAATTTGCAAGGGCTGGGATCAAGATTGGCCATATGAGAACTTGATGATTTTTGAACTAAGATTGAATGCCTGAATGTTATCAGTTAACTTGAAGAATAACTATTATTCAAATAAGGGAAGGGAAAAAGGAATAATGAGACTGATAAGCTTATGAGTAGAAGTGGCAGGGCAAGGAAAGAGAGAGTGGTAAGGACTTTTACTCTCATAATTAAAAGTAGGAACCCTAAAAATTTAGGTTTTAAGCTTTGCCTTTGGAGATGTAACCATTAGGGTTGGTGTAAGAGAAAAGGTGGTTAGTGGTACTCAGGTCAAATGAGAAAAAAATGTACATGAGAAGTAATTACAGTATCAAAAGGAAAGTCACTTTTAGTGTTAAAGATGGAGAAGCTCTATACAGTCAGCAAAAATAAGACAAGGAGCTGACTGGCTCAGATCATGAACTCCTTATTGCCAAATTCAAACTTAAATTGAAGAAAGTAGGGAAAAACCACTAGACCATTCAGTTCAGTTCAGTTCAGGTCAGTCACTCAGTCGTATCCGACTCTTTACAACCCTATGAATTGCAGCACACCAGGCCTCCCTGTCCATCACCAACTCCTGGAGTTCACTCAAACGCATATCCATTGAGTCGGTGATGCCATCCAGCCATCTCATCCTCTGTCAGGTATGACCTAAATCAAATCCCTTATAATTATACAGTGGAAGTAACAAATAGATTCAAGGGATTAGATCTAATAGACTGGCTGAAGAACTATGGACAGAGGTTCATGACATTGTACAAGAGACAGTGATCAAGACCAGCCCCAAGGAAAAGAAATGTAAAAAGGAAAAATGGTTGTCTGAGGAGGCCTTACAAATTGCTCAGAAAAGAAGAGAAGCTAAAGTCAAAGGAAAAAAGGAAAGACATACCCATTTGAATGCAGAGTTCCAAAGAATAGCAAGGAGAGATAAGAAAGCCTTCCTCAGTGATCAATGAAAAAAATAGAGGAAAACAATAGAATAGGAAAGACTAGAGATCTCTTCAAGAAAATTAGAGATATCAAGGGAACATTTCATGCAAAGATGGGCACAATAAAGGACAGAAATGGTATGGACCTAACAGAAGCAGAAGATATTAAGAACAGGTGGCAAGAATACACAGAAGAACTGTACAAAAAAGATCTTCATGACCCAGATAATCACGATGGTGTGATCACTCACCTAGAGCGAGACATCCTGGAATGTGAAGTCAAGTGGGCCTTAGGAAGCATCACTACGAACAAAGCTAGTGGAGGTGATGGAATTCCAGTTGAGCTATTTCAAATCCTCAGAGATGATGCTGTGAAAGTGCTGCACTCAATATGCCAGCAAATCTGGAAAACTCAGCAGTGGCCACAGGACTGGAAAATGTCAGTTTTCATTCTAATCCTAAAGAAGGCAATGCCAAAGAATGCTCAAACTATCACACAACTGCACTCATCTCAGACGCTAGCAAAGTAATCCTCAAAATTCTCCAAGCCAGATTTCAACAGCACATGAACCATGAACTTTCACATGTTCAAGCTGGTTTTAGAAAAGGCAGACGAACCAGAGATCAAATTTCCAACATCCACTGGATCATTGAAAAAGCAAGAGGTCCAGAAAAATGTCTACTTTTGCTTTATTGACTACGCCAAAGACTTTGGCTGTGTGGATCACAACAAACTGGAAACTTCTTAAAGAGACAGGAATACCAGACCACGTTACCTCCTTCCTAAGAAATTTGTGTGCAGGTCAAGAAACAACAGTTAGAACTGGACATGTAACAACAGATTGGTTTCAAATCGGGAAAGGAGTACGTCAAGGCTGTATATTGTCATCCTGCTTATTTAACTTACATGCATAGTACATCCTGTGAAATGTCGAGCTGGATGAAGCACAAGCTGGAATCAAGATTGCTGGGAAAAATATCAATAACCTCAGATATGCAGATTATACCACCCTTATGGCAGAAAGCGAAGAGGAACTAAAGAGCCTCTTAATGAAAGTGAAAGAGAAGAGTGAAAAAGTTGGCTTAAAACTCAACATTCAGAAAACTAAGATCATTGCACCCGGTCCCATCATTAGATAGTAAATAGATGGGTAAACAATGGAAACAGTGAGAGTCTTTATTTTTGGGGGCTCCAAAATCACTGTAGATGGTGACTGCATCCATGAAATTAAAAGATGCTTGCTCTTTGGAAGAAAAGCTATGACCAACCTAGGCAGCATATTAAAAAGCAGAGATATTACTTTACCAAAAAGGTCCGTCTGGTCAAAGCTATGGTTTTTCCAGTCGTCATGTATGGATGTAAGAGTTGGACTATAAAGAAAGCTGAGCACCGAAGAATTGATGCTTTTGAACTGTGGTATTGGAGAAGACTCTTGAGAGTCCCTTAGACCCCAAGGAGATCCAACCAGTCAATCCTAAAGGAAATCATTCCTGAATATTCATTGGAAGGACTGATGCTGAAGCTGAAGCTCCAATACTTTGGCCACCTGATGTGAACAACTGACTCATTGGAAAAGACCCTGGTGCTGGGAAAGATTGAAGGCGGGAGGAGAAGGAGATGACAGAAGATGAGATGGTTGGATGGCATCACCGACTCGATGGACATGAGCTTGGAGAAGGCTCTGGGAGTTGGTGATGAACAGGAAATCCTGGCATGCTGCTGTCCATGGGGTTACAAAGACTTGGACGTGACTGAGCGACTGAACTGAACTGACATCATTTTGGTTAAGAGAGCTTTTGTCGTTTACTGGTCCAACTCTTTGTGACCCCACAGGTTGTAGCCTGCTAGGCTTCCCTGTCCTTGGCTATCTCCTAGAGTTTGCTCAGATTCATGGACATTGAGTCGGTGATGCTATCTAACCATCTCATCCTCTGCTGCCCTCTTCTCATTTTGCCTTCAATCTTTGTCCCAGTATCAGGGTCTTTCCCAATGAGTCAGCTCTTCGCATCAGGAGGCTAAAGTATTGGAGTTTCAGATTCCTGAATAAAACTGTATGGATTCAAATCATAGCTCCACCACTTGCTTGGGGCATCCTAACACATATAAAGGGTATCAATCAGCCTCAGATACTGTAAAATGTTAGTGGTGGTGATGATGGTTGTAATATACTATACAATCTGACTGTTGATACTATAATCAATATACTATTCCTCAGAAAATGCAGTAATTACTCCTACCTTGTGTTAATAAAAATAATTTGATCCCATTTTTAAATATGTGATCATCACCAAATGGACAGAATAGAGTAAAATACTAGATGAATTGTCAGTGGTATTATTCTTAAATAGTATTAAGTAAGAAAGGTCAGGTGCTGAAGAACACCAATTAGTAATCTAATTAAATCGCCAGGAAAAGAGACAGATCGTGTTAACAGCAGTCAGATTTGTTATTACAGAGCAATTATTAAAGTGAAATATTGAAAGATGCTATGTATCATTACTAAGCTTTAAACATGTCATTTTACACAGGCAGAAAAGTATAGATTAATCAGTTCACTTGATAAGTTAAAAGCTCCTTTATTAAAATATTTATATCATTTGTATAAAGAAGGCAGCACTGTTGAGGATATAAAAAGAATTATGTGGCATACTGCACTGTGAAAGAAGTGGAAAGTGTTACTTGAACAGTCGTGTCCAACTCTTTGTGACCCTATGGACTGTAGCCTGCTAGGCTCCTCTGTCCATGGGATTCTCCAGACAAGAATACTGGAGTGGATAGCTATTCCCTTCTCCAGGGGATCTTCCTGACCCAGGGATCAAACCCAAGTCTCCCACATTACAGGCAGATTCTTTACCATCTGAGCCACCAGGGAAGCCCCAAGAATACTGGAGTGGGTAGCCATTCACTGCATTCCCTTATAAAATTATTTGCACAAGCCATTCTCTTCAGAAGTCTCCATAATTGTGAGATTAAATAAAAGATTTTGGTTTTGACATTTTATATTTTCCTTAAAGGACTTCCCAGGTGGCTCAGTGATAAAGAATCCACCTGCCAGTGCAGGAGATGAGTTCGATCTCTGGATCAGGAAGATCTCCTGGAGGAGGAAATGGCAACTATTCCAGTATCCTTGCCTGGAAAATCCCATGGACAGAGTATGGTGGGCTGCAGTCCAAGGGGTGGCAAAGAGTCAGATGCAACAGCAGCTAAACACACACACACACACATACACACACATTTCCTTAAATCACTATCAAATGAAAAGATTTCTATGTGGCAGCAAACTGTTTGGTTATAGTTTATATTTAAGGAATGTAAATATTTTATGAAATATCAGAGTTTTCATAGGACTAGTGAAAATTTCTTTCTTACCTACCTCCTCCCTCAACTCCCCCAAACCTCATACTCTTAGTTCGCTGGCTTTCATGAAGATAGGAAAACCTTTATAGATTCCTAAAAACTGTGGTAGTAGACATATCCAAAATTTCACAGACTTTTTTACCAGGCAGACCTGGGTTTTATTTCAAGCTCTGTCAGTTTCAAACTTGGGGACCTGGAGCAAGTGACCTTAACCTCTTTGAGCCTCTAGACTCATGATTTGTAAAATAAAGATTAATCATTGCCTCCTGATTGTATTGTGAAGGTTCACTTCAGTTCAGTCACTCAGTCATGTTCGACTCTCTGCAAACCCATGGACTACAGCACGCCAGGCCTGTCTGCCTATCACCAACTCCTGGAGTTTATTCAAACTCATGTCCATTGAGTCAGTGATGCCATCCAACCTCTCATCCTCTGTCATCCCCTTCTCCTCCCACCTTCAATATTTCCTAGCATCAGGGTCTTTTCAAATGAGTTGGCTCTTCGGATCACATGGCCAAAGTATGGGAGTTTCAGCTTCAGTCCTTTCAACATCAGTCCTTCCAATGAATATTCAGGAATGATTTCCTTTAGGATTGACTGGTTGGATCTCCTTGCAGTCCAGGGGACTCTCAAGAGTCTTCTCCAACACCACAGTTCAAAAGCATCAATTCTTCGGCGCTCAGCTTTCTTTATAGTCCAACTCTCACATCCATACGTGACTACTGGAAAAACAATAGCCTGGACTAGATGGACCTTTGTTGGCAAAATAACATCTCTGCTTTTTAATATGTTACCTTGGTTGGTCATAACTTTTCTCCCAAGGAGTAAGCATCTTTTAATTTCATGGCTGCAGTCACCATCTGCAGTGATTTTGGAGCCCCCAAAAATAAAGTCTGACACTGTTTCCCCTGTTTCTTCATCTATTTGCCCTGAAGTCACGGGACCAGATACCATGATCTTAGTTTTCTGAATGTTGAATTTTAAGCCAACTTTTTCAATCTCCTCTTTCACTTTCATCAAGAACAAAGAGGCTCTTTAGTTCTTCTTCACTTTCTGCCATAAGGGTGGTGTCATCTGCATATCTGAGGTTATTGATATTTCTCCTGGCAATCTTGATTCCAACTTGTGCTCCATCCAGCCCAGCGTTTCTCATGATGTACTCTGCATATAAGTTAAATAAGCATGGTGACAATATACAGCCTTGACATACTCCCTTTCCAATTTGGAACCAGTCTGTTGTTCTATGTCCAGTTCTAACTGTTGCTTCCTGACCTGCATACAGATTTCTCAAGAGGCAGGTCAGGTGGTCTGGTATTCCCATCTCTCTCAGAATTTTCCACAGTTTATTGTGATCCACACAGTCAAAGGCTTTGGCATAGTCAATAAAACAGAAGTAGATGTTTTTCTGGAACTCCTTTGCTTTTTCCATGATCCAGCGGATGTTGGCAATTTGATCTCTGGTTCCTCTGTCTTTTCTAAATCCAGCTTGAACATCTGGAAGCTCATGGTCACATATTGTTGAAGCCTGGCTTGGAGAATTTTAAGGATTACTTTACTAGCGCGTGAGATGAGTGCAATTGTGTGGAAGTTTGAGCATTCTTTGGCATTGCCTTTCTTGGGGATTGGAATGAAAACTGACCTTTTCCAGTCCTGTGGCCATTTCTGAGTTTTCCAAATTGCTGGCATATTGAGTGCAGCACTTTCACAGCATCATTGAGGATTTGAAGTAGCTCAACTGGAATTCCATCACCTTCACTAGCTTACATGAAGGTTACATGACTGCTTTTACACAAATAGTTTACCACAGTACCTGGCAGAGATGGAAACTTAATGTTTGTCATTGTGTTCTTTTTATTATCATAAATCTTTGAAAAGTAGCAATCCTTTGAAAAAATTTACTTAGATACTGTTTCTTGTTGTTCAGTCACTACTGATGTCTATTTGAACAAATCTGTTTGATACACTTCAGTGTGTATGTGTGTGCAATGGTAAGATTATTTGATAAAATAGGATTGTTTTTCGCTAGAAAAGAGGGGAAGAAATGATTTTAAACACAATATTTATATGTATATATGGTGGTGATGGTTTAGTTACTCAGTCGTGTCCGACTCTTTGGGACCCCAAGGACTATAGCCTGCCAGGCTCCCCTGTGCATGGGATTTCCCAGGCAGGAATATTTGAGGGGTTGCCATTTCCTTCTCCATATGTATATATAAGATGACTTACTTGTTTTTGGTATATTTGAGAAAGTTTTGAATTTATAGAGTCCTAAGGCTCCTGGGAAGCTTTCGTAAAATACTCATCTTGAGTTTCATCTATTTCAGGACATAGGGTGTAGTTTAATACTTTGAATAAAGGTGTCCTAGGTGATGCAAA
Organism: Bos javanicus; assembly: GCF_032452875.1. Lineage (NCBI taxonomy): Eukaryota > Metazoa > Chordata > Mammalia > Artiodactyla > Bovidae > Bos > Bos javanicus. The sequence continues at coordinate 40,180,957 of NC_083881.1, forward strand.
GAGCCAACTCATTGGAAAAGACCCTAAAGCTGGGAAACACTGGGGGCGGGAGGAGAAGGGGCAACGGAGGATGAGATGCTTGGATGGCATCATGGACTCAATGGAGGTGAGTTTGAGCAAATTCTGGGATATAGTGAAGGACAGGGAAGCCTGGCTTGCTGCAGACCATGAGGTCACAAAGAGTCAGACATGACTTAGCGACTGAACAACAAGGTGACTTTCATATTCTTCACTCTCTCCTTGATTGAGAATATGTGAAAATGAAATTTCTTAAGGAACTCACAATTTATTGAGTAAACAGACATAGATCACATAATGCAATGCAATGCATCAGAAGTGCTGAGATGTATAAAGGCTAATTGTTACACAAGCAAAGAGGAAGTGACCCTTGCTTTGGGTTTTGAGGGATGAATGAGAGTTGAACAGAAGAACAACAAAACATTCAAAAAATAAAACGAATAATATTGATCAAGGTATAACGAAGTGAGAAGTTGCCAGGAGGAAAAAGTGGGCTTCTTGAGTGATCTATTGATTAGACATCAATGCTGTGATCTATTTGGAACTTATTCCTCAATTTATAAGCAAAAACTGATGACAAATTCTTTTTTCTCAAGACTAACTTAAGATATAGTTACAAGATATTTTTAATGAGGTGTTCTAATGAGGTGGATGAAACTGGAGCCTATTATACAGAGTGAAGTAAGCCAGAAGGAAAAACATCAATACAGTATACTAACGCATATATATGGAATTTAGAAAGATGGTAACAATAACCCGGTGTACTAGACAGCAAAAGAGACACTGATGTATAGAACAGTCTTATGGACTCTATGGGAGAGGGAGAGGGTGGGAAGATTTGGGAGAATGGCATTGAAACATGTAAAATATCATGTATGAAACGAGATGCCAGTCCAGGTTTGATGCACGATACTGGATGCTTGGGGCTAGTGCACTGGGACGGCCCAGAGGGATGGTATGGGGAGGGAGGAGGGAGGAGGGTTCAGGATGGGGAACACATGTATACCTGTGGCGGATTCATCTTGATATTTGGCAAAACTAATACAATTATGTAAAGTTTAAAAATAAAATAAAATTTAAAAAATTTAAAAAAAAAGATATAGTTACAAGATAATTGTTTTTTTGTTGTTGTTATTATTCTTGGGAATGGGTACTATGTATTTATTATGATTGTATTGTTTTTAAACAGTTTACCAACAAAGGCCAAAGATTTTGTATGTAGCAGGAGAAACAATTAGTGAATGTAATAATAGTGCTTTGGTGTGCACTTCTATTTTTAAGGTTCGTTATTTGTTTAATTAAAACCTTCAGAATCAACCACAGATGCTATTGCCTAGAAATATTAGATAAACTTGAGTCTCTTTGGCAGTGTAAGAATTGTATAACAACTTTTTTATCCTCTTAATAATATATGAGCTTTTCTTACTTTGAAGTCCATATCACATTTTACCTTTATTTGTGTTATTTTCTCTTACAGTTGCTGATTATTTATGTAATTATTTCTGCATTTTACAAAAGAGGAAATCAGGGCTTAGAGAGGTTAAGTAATATACTTGAGGGTTCCCTTACCTGGAAAGTGCTAGAACTCTGATTTTTACTCAAGCAATTCTGTTTTCGTGAAAGATAGTTCTTGAGATATTATGAGAGATTAGACTGGAAAGACATGGAATTCCAGGCAGGGAAATTGTTGTGGAGGCTACTGAAATGATCAGGAAAGATACAATGACAGAGAAATAGAGAAATAGACATGAAAGGTACATTGTAAAATGAAATGAATAGCAAGTGTTGAATTGCTGTAGAGAAAAAATAAGGTGTTGAAGGTGATTCCTTAAGTCTTGTTTATCATAGATTCTCCTACAACAGGGAACTCGAAGAGCAGAGTTAGATGGAACTTAGGACTTGGGCATGAATTTAGCAAACCAGGATGTTGTCAACACTTCTGCTCTGGGGCTCACATAATAGATCAGAATAAAGATGTGACTTCATTGATGACTTGAACTTATTCTTCAGTTTTCTTCAAGTACTTGTTTTCTGTTTTGGTCTCTCACATCATCTCTCCTATATTGTGTTAGTTGCTCAATTGTGTCCAACTCTTTGCGACCCCATGGACTGTAGCCGGCCAGGCCCCGCTGACCTCAGGCAAGAATACTGGAGTGGGTTCCCATGCCCTTTTCCAAGGGATTGTCCAGACTCAGGGATTGAACCCAGATCTTCTGCATTGCAGGAAGATTCTTTCCCATATGAGCTACCAGGGAATTGTATATTGAGGGGTTTTCTTTATGTTTTTGACAGAGAAATAAAACTATGCTCCCAGTTTTATGCAATATGCCATTGTCATTATAACATGTAGGCTTGGCCAGATAACCAAGTGCGAAAAATCTGAATGAGCCTTTCCTGTTTCCATATTTTATTCTCTGTGATTTTATTTGTTGTGTGTGGCTGATCGTGAGAATGAGATCTAGGCTTACTATTCTTTGGACTCATTTGGGCAGCCACTAGGGTGTAAGGTGTGCCAGCAAATTCTACCTGGTGCTTATCTCTTTGAAAGTCAAATTTTGGTTCTGTGGTATTGACTGACACCACAGAGCTGACCATGGTGTGCTGACTACCTTTCATTCTGATGTCCTCTGCAGAAACTGCCTCTTTGGGAGCCAGGACCTGTGAGGATGATCTTACAGAGCAGCAGTTGAGAGCAACCTCAGGTAATTTGTCTTATTCTTGTCTGTCTTAAATGAATTACTTTTGTTACTCTCATAATCTATGAAATAAACTCTCTGGAACTGCCCTAGCTAGAACTGATCAAATCACACAAAAAATTTAAATCCTATATAGAATATATCAATTTAATATAAAAATTAAATATAGTCAAATTTGGATGCATATGTAAAGGAAATTCCCAGAGAACAAGTAACTTCTGCTGGATAATTTCTCACATCTACATTTATACAGAGTGAAATTTTTTACATAAATTGATGGTTTTATACAATGTGAAAGTCAATAAGCTGGGTATTGTTTCTGCCCCAAGTCAAACAACCTGGATGCTGGAGTTAGTTTTGGTAATGAGTTGATTGGATTTTTACAACTGTGTCAACACAATCACTGGCTCCTATGATTTGCATGCTTATGTGTGTGTTAAAAAATGGAGGTGAGGCCTTTTTAGCTGCATTATATTCACATAGTTTAAGAGGAATTTCATCCATGTTGCTATAATACACCTCACTTATTTCCGCTATAAAATGATCCCAGTTTCCAGATTTATACAATTGGAATAATAATGTCAATACAGAACAAAAAATGATTATAAAAAGTCCCTCACATTTATAATGGGGTTTTGAAATATGTTTTAAAATTTCAAGTGAAATTATCCCTCCAATATAAAGTCAGAACTTCCCTCTTTAAAAATTCTTAAAAGTAAAGTTTACCTTCACCTATGCCTATCTCATGCGAAGAGTTGACTCATTGGAAAAGAAGACCCTGATGCTGGGAGGGATTGTGGGCAGGAGGAGAAGGGGACAACAGAGGATGAAATGGCTGGATGGCATCACCGACTTGATGCACATGAGTTTGGGTGAACTCCGGGAGTTGGTGATGGACAGGGCGGCCTGGCGTGCTGTGATTCATGGGGTCACAAAGAGTCGGACATGACTGAGCGACTGAACTGAACTGAACTGAATGCCTATCTCATGAATACTTTTTTATTTATAAATCATTATTTATTTTTCATCTTATGTTACTTTTCCATAGAAAATCAGAGAATATATTTAAAATAAATTAGCATAAACTCAGTTTATCTTCCTCACTTCAAGCCAATAAAAAAATTGCATTAATGACTAGGTTGAAAATAATAGGGCAAAAATCAAAACTATGAGAAATATATCAAACTAAAAAGAGACCACTACCTGTCAATATATTTGTTTTATAAACAAAGACATCAAAATTTATATCTTCAACCTTTCTGAGAAGTTTTATATTTAGACACTCCCATGCCTTCTGGATAGTTTCATGGAGATGTTCTACAAAGAAATCAAATATAACAAATTCCAAATTGAGCTCTTCTCTGCAAACCATTTCTTCTCCTCTTTGATTTTAATTGATTATATCATACCATAGTCCTCATTACCCCAAGTAAGAAAACTCAGAATCATCAATTTACTCAAAATTGGTGGGAACTGTGGGGCATAAGTTTTGAGTTAGGCTGATTAGTTCTCTCATTTTTTAGATGTTTCATGTATATGTGCCAAGTCACTTCAGCCATGTCTGACTCTGCAACCTTATGGACTTGTAGCCCTCTAGGCTTCTCTGTCCATGAGATTCTCTAGGCAAGAATACTGGAGTGGGTTGCCATTCCCTTCCCCAGGGGATCTTCCCAACCCAGAGATGGAACCCAAGTCTCTTATGTCTCCTGCATTGGCAGACAAGTTCTTTATCACTAGGGCCACTGGGAAGCCCTTTTAGATGTTATTTCTATACAAATTAGTTATTTTCAGATTTCAACAAATATGAAGGAAGTAGAGCAGAGGTTTTCAAAGTGTGGACTCCTTACAGACAGCATCAGCACGATACAGGAACTGGAAAGAATGCAGATTCTTAGGCCCTATCCCAGATTTAATGTATCAGAAGCACTGAAGATGGGGCCCGGCAGTCTAGGGTTTAACATGCCCTCCAGGTGACAGTGATTCCCACTAAAGTCTGAGGCCCCCACCTGTGTGACTGGTGAGACGCTATATTAGAAACAGTGGTCAGAGAAGTTCTCTAAGGAAATGACAGGTAAGTTGAGTACAAAATAATAAGGAGAAAATTAGGGGAAAGACATTACAGACAGAGGGAAGAGGTTGGTCATATTCTGTGAAGAGAAAGAAGGGTAGTGTGGAGAGAGATGAGTGAAGAGGAGAGCAATGTAAGGTGAAGTCATAAAGGTAGACAGAGGCCTGATCAGTTTAACCACAGTGGAGAGTTCCTATGTTATTTTAAACAAAATAGGAAGCCATGGCAGGACTCAAACAGCAGAATGGCTCGATTTTATTAAGGTGTGCTGAATAAATTGTGGGAAAGCAAGAGCAAGTCTTTCCCAGTAATGAGACCATTGCAAGCTACAGGTAAGCAGTTAACAGTACTGGCAATGAAAATGAAAAGAAATAGATGGGTTTACTGTATATAAGATATCCTGGAATTGGAATTAATAGGACTTTCTGATAGATTGGTGTGCATATAAGAAGGAGAAAGAAGTCAGTGATGAGCCTTGCTTTTGGTGAATGATGGTACCATTCACTGAGATCGTGGAGACTGGGGAGAAAGAGTACGTTGAAGGGTGATCAAGAGCTCCGATTTGACATATTAAGTTTGATATGCCTTTCAGACATCCAAATGGAGATGCAAAATTGAAACCAGTGGACCTGGATGAAGTCATCTAGGGATATCATTATTTTTCCTCAAATCAAACATTCTTTGTGGATAAGAGAATAGGACTTAGGACCAATGCTGGAGACATTCCAATATTTAGATTTTTAATGGAGGAGTCCCCAGCAAAGGGGAATAAGAAAGAACTTTCAGAGGGGTACGGCATCACAATAGTCTGATGCAATGAAATTCAAGAAAGGGAGTTTTTCAAGGAGAAAGGAGTAGTAACTAACATCTTCTGAGCAAAGTCAAGTAAGATGCAAAGTGGCCATTGGATTTCACAGCATGGAAGTCATCAGTGGCTTTGAGAAGAGCAATAGATGTGGAGCCAGGCCAGCAATGGTTGAATAATGAACATGATTGAGCAGAGAGAGAAAATTTAAACCAAAACAAAACAACCCAAACCAGACCAAAACCAAAAAAAAACAAACAAATGCTTCTTTTAGGTTTAATTGAACATGAATGGAGGAAAGCAATAGAGTCTAGACTCCTCTTTTCCTTTTCCCAGTTTTGCTTCCTAAATGGAACTCAGTGTTCCAGGTAACAAGCTCTGCCTGCCTTCTATAATTCCAGCCCTGGGGTTGGTGCTTCTGGAACACTGACAAAAAAGACAATCACTGTTTTCAGTAAATGTGTACCTATTAGGGGAAGTAGGTAATACTGATTTCCACATGCTAACTTAAGTTGTTTTACACTAATGCACAAGAAAAAGAAAAAAAAAACCTATCCAGAAACACTAATCTTAGTTCAGCATTCAGAGAAGACTTTTTGGAGAAAGAAGCAATTAAAAGAGAGGAGGGACATATGTAGACCTATGGTTAATTCATGTTGATGCATGACAGAAATCAAACCACTATTGTAAAGCAATCATCAGTCAATTAAAAATAACTAAATTGGTGGCTCAGAAGGTAAAGCATCTGCCTGCAATGCAGGAGACCTGAGTTCAATCTCTGGGTCAGGAAGATTCCCTGGAGAAGGAAATGGCGACCCACTCTAGTACTCTAGCCTGGAAAATTCCATGGACAGAGGAGCCTGGTGGGCTACAGTCCATGGGGTCATAAAGAGTTGGACACGACTGAGCGACTCACTTTCACTTTCTCTCTAATATAAAAAGAAGCAATTAAGAGTAATAATACTGCTAGCATTTTTAATACTTATTTTGCATTAAGCTCTGTGCTAATTTTTATATATTATAACAAGTCTATGAAGTAAGTAGCATTAGCTCCATTTTTACATATGATAAAAATGATATTTTCCAAGCTAAACTTAAAAGATGGGAGTTAAATACAGTGAAGAAAATTCATTCTAGAAAAGACAAGAAACAGAACGGTGTTTCTTATAGAAAGAAGGTAGGCATCAATGACTGTGTGTGTTCATGAAATGTGGTCTTGGACCAAGAGTATTAACATCATCTGGAACTTGGAGATGTAAATTCTCAGGCCTTACTCTACACTACCAGAGTCAGAATTTGTAGGGATAGAGCCCAACAATCTGTGGTTTAACCAGTCTTCCAGGCGATTCTGATGATGACCTGAAATTTGAGACTGTTCTCAAGTTAAGTGCCAGGTAAGAAGTGAAGAAAGATGAGACTGGAGTGATAGACAGAGACTAGCTCTTCTTGCCCTGTTCAGAAGATTGAGCTTTTTCTTTGTGTAATGGCAGTCACTGAAAGATGTTACATAGAGAAGTCAGATTTAAGTAGGTCATAAAAAGGATAGATTTTGAGGGAGTAGAGCTGAACAGGGAGACAAAGAAGGGGCACAAGAAGGAATTCTTATAAGCCAAGTGTCTAGAATTGATGCTCCATGTGAAAAACTAAAGATGTTTCAGTTGCTATCCTTCGCTTTCTCTTTCAGTTCAGTTCAGCTCAGTCGCTCAGTCACGTCTGAGTCTTTGCGACCCCATGAATCGCAGCACACCAGGCCTCCCTGTCCATCACCAACTCCCGGAGTTCACTCAAACTCACGTCCATAGAGTCCCTGATGCCATCCAGCCCTCTCATCCTCTGTCGTCCCCTTCTCCTCCTGCCCCCAATCCCTCCCAGCACCAGGGTCTTTTCCAATGAGTCAACTCTTCGCATGAGGTGGCCAAAGTACTGGAGTTTCAGCTTTAGCATCATTCCTTCCAAAGAAATCCCAGGGCTGATCTCCTTTAGAATGGACTGGTTGGATCTCCTTGCAGTCCAAGGGACTCTCAGGAGTCTTCTCCAACACCACACTATGGGTTTAAAAAGTATGTGGTGGTTTCCTTAGAAGACTCAGAGGGTTCCCAAACCCAACTGTATAATAAAGCAGTAGGAACAAAACTGACTGGTGTTTAGATCAGAGAGAGAGCATGAAGCAGATTTGGGGTCTCCTGCATTGCAGGCAGATTCTTTACCAGCTGAGCTACCAGGGAAGCCCTATAACAATGCAAGGGGAAGTTAATTGTATCGTTGTGAGACTATAAAATTATTTTGTCTTCTTCCTATTATTTTGAAATGTTTTATCATTTATTTGAAAATCAGGAAGTTCTACTGGACCTAATGCATGTTTGAATTATATCATAAAATTTAACATATGAATACTGTGTTTTCCATGAGGCAAAATAATTGAAATATACACAGTGGGAATATAACTATTTTATCAAATGCTACACTTTCATTATTATTACATATAATATATTGAAGAAATTTATTGATGAAAATAAAAACTGCTTTAGCATCTTTATTTTGGAATTTTCTGTAATTTCCCTGAGTTCTAAGACATCCCTTTAATATATTTCATGCTGTATACTTTTTTCCTTTTTTCATAAAATTCTCTTCCTTTTTTCATAAAATGTAAGCATCTTACATTTTACAGCATTTTACAGTTGAGGAAATGTGGTACTTGAAAATGAGAACGTAGCCAACTCTTGCCCTTCACCCCAAATCCAACCTACATGGTTTTCTAGGGGAAAGTGGTTTCTCCACCCTTAATACTCTTGACTGTAAAGCCTATTTATAAAACGAATGTCAACTTTATTTCGAAAACTCTCCTGAAGAACGAAAGTGACCTTTTTCTCCTGACTCGGAGGAAACTTTATGGCGTACAAAAGTTACCCTTTGATTCTTTTTTGCCTGATTAAAAATTCGCCAAGTTCTATGGCTCCAAAGAGCCCTACCTGTAATAAACAGCTTTCGCCTTGGAAACCACAAAACAGGTCTGAATTGCTGGAGCATTAGAGCTAATTGCCTGCCTACTTCAAAGGAAGAACCAGAAAAGGCGGAGGGGCGCCCGAAGTCACAGAAGCCGAGGGAGTGCGGGCAAATCCACCCTGGAGGTTATGAGCTGTGGCTTGGAGGAGCCGGGCAAAGTTATGGCCTCAGAACTGCTGTTTGCGATTAAGTTGATGGGGAGCGTCTATCCCACAATCTCTCCCCGCTGCTGACACAGAGTCTTTGTTCACATTCAGATTTCTCAAACTGTTGCCAGGGTCAGGCTGGGGTCAGACACCACCGTGATGTATAGAAGAACTTGTCTGGGAATTTCTCTCACACTTAAGACACATACCAGAGGATCCTGCAGAAACCGTCTGATGAGACGCAGACCGTACTGGAGTTTCTCTTTTCGTACCTTCATAATTTTCGTTTTCTTCTCCTGACGCGCAATGTTTTATGAACAGGAGTGGCGCTAGCCCTTACCATTTTATGTCCCCTCAAGATAAGGACGCTCAGTAGCACTCTGACGCTTCGTTTTCCAGCCCTGGGGGGAAGGTCTAGTAAATCCGCTCCCAGTAGTCTCGCACCCCTTTCCTGGGACGAGTTTGAGAAGGAAGTGCCACGGGCTGTCGCGTAGGTCGCAGGCCTGACACTGGATGGTCGAGTCACGTGTGTGGACTTGGGAGGGGAGAGGGGAACACCACCTAATCCAGTTATGATTTCAGCCTCCCAAACGGAGCCAGGCCACGGTCCCCACCCAGCCTGGCCCCCTGCTGGAAGGAGGAGGTCTGGGTTTGATCACCTCTTATCACTGAAGGGTAGGGCCATGAGAAGGGTTGATTCATCTTCAAGTACAATTTTCACGTGTATTTGCCTGAAAGGGAACTTTCCCCCGAACCCTCCAATGACTGACCTCTCCCTGAAGACCTCCCCTGCATTTTGGTGCAACAGGAAAGTGTATCTATGGAGTCAGTAGATTTGCATGGTGCCTTTGAGGACTCCCGGTTGAAATAAACTCTGATTTCACATGTTTTAAACATCCTTGTTTTCAAACTTGGAGTCTTTCTTTGGAGTTTCTGCCATTGAGCCCAGAACCAACCCCCCTCCTGTTGTCTTCTGGTCTCTAGTGGTGCAGCATGGCTGGCAAGTGAAACACTAAATAGCAATTTTTTTTTTTTTTTTTCTTTTTGGTGCTCAGCTGCTACATATGACAGTGGATATTTCATTCTGCTGTCAGAACATTATTAAAAAAACATGGGGTGTGGAGAGGGCCACGATTTCCCCTTTCAATCACTATAGCATTTGCAATGAAAATTTTATGCAGTGTGTAATTTTCAGTTAATGCTTGACACTTAAAATGTCCAGAGTAGCGTTTTGTACGGTTCTTGAAGGGTTAATTGTATCATGTTCTCTGCATAAAAGCTCTGCTTATCAAAAGCAAATAGAAGAGTGTATGCAAATGGGTGTCAGTGACCTTTTGCCTTTCCAGGGTTAATTTATATGGTCATTAAAGATTTTATGAAATTGAGGAGCCTGGTGCTTCAAATCCCATTTTACCTTCTTCTCCTAATTTATGTAATTCCTACCTGAACAGGGGAATAGGATTTTTATTTTTTGTGCCGCAATGAAAACAGCATGCCATGCTGTGGGGAGTTGCAAGTCTGGTTATCTGGCATTACTCAGATTGCTAAAAATTCATTAAAATGTGACATCAGCACAGTGAGAGACAAATGATCGCAGGATGAAAGAGAACAGTGGGCCTTTCACGGATTAGTGCTACACCGACCCAGCATAGAGGCTAACTGCATAAACAGATTAATCCACCAGCAGCGGCGTAGCTAAGATTTACAGAATAATTAAATAGGGTTGAGTTACTATGAGGATTTCCATGTAATCTAGCTGGTGTGAAACCCATGAATGAGGTGTGGGGTGATGTGGTTGTCATAGAAGAAGTATACCTTCTTCTGTCCTACACTCCGTAGAGCTCCCCCTATAGAAAAAAAAAAAAAAAAATCCCAGGATAACTGAAGTTTTGTGATCTTACTCTGACAAATTCCAAAGGATTCCTCTGGGGTCTAAGGACTGAAAGTTGAGAGTAACACCTGTCTTATATTTAACCCGTCATTATCACATTATATTATGAAGACATTTTTCTGAGAATTTGCTTCCTTCTGCCGTTTATCCAAATCCATGGAGAAGCGGGTTCATGTAGTTTCGAAGGCTCTACTATTGAAATTACAAAATCTCCTCGCATTCATTTTTAAATCTTTTCTAGCTCAAACCGCATTTCTTTGAAAAGACTTCTTTTAATTTAGTATGGGCACATTTTCTCAGTGGAAATAAAAGAAGTGGCTTGAGATAAAAAACAAACCCTGCATTGGTAGAGCCAGCAGGTTCTAATAGTGACTTTTGAATAAATTCATGTTCTTTTTTGAGAAGGAATGTCTGCAAATGATTCCTAAGTAACAAAATTTTTAAATGGTCACATTGTTTATTTTCGGGTGTGTGTTTCTGGGGTTTTCCATCCTACTGACTGGTGTGTATTTCTTAGCAGAAGAACAGAATGAGGAGGCAGAAGGAGCCATTAAACCTATAGCTGGGGCTGACGAGGATGAGAAAGACACGAGTGAGAGAGACAATAGTGAAGGCAAAAACTCTAATAAAGACTCCGGTAAGATGCTAGTATCTTTCACCTTTCCCTCCCCCACCCCATCCCAGTGATCAACCCTTCCTTTGCTGACCCACCCCCAGCTTATTAAAAGCTTTTATTCATTTTAAACTGTCTGAACATTCCCACTACTATTCATTGCATGTGCATTTTGCATGTGATTTCTATCAGTAGCCTCCCATTGACCTATTTTTAATCATAACCATCTGACAGAATAGATGTGGATAAGTTGAAGAATATTGCAGGACGACCAGCGAGATTATTTTTTAATCAAATCAGTTTGTGTGCTTGTAATTTTTTAAGCGCCTTTCATTAATCTTAGCTATACTTGTGATTCCTCTGATGGCATATTAATTTTTCATAAGCATGGGATTAGATATCACTTGAATTTTTTCATTCAATCATATGCACCCCCCTCCCTCCCTAAACCACGTAACCCTAAAAATAAATGTTATTTTTCCTTGCTTTCTGGTTTTTTTTTTTTTTTTACAACTTACACTCAGGAATTTGCCCTTTTTAAGGGCATCTATTTGAGGCATTTCAAACAAAATCCAGTGAAAAAGTTTACAGATGATTCAGCCTAAGAAGAGGAAATATCATTGAGAAGGGATTAGGTGCTGGGTAATTTTGATCTTCTAGAATAGACAAATCCCAGTAATGAAAGCTACTGTCTTTGAAAACAAACCTTCGTGTCATGACATTTACTTGTGCACAAACAAACCCTAGGCTAGCATCTGGTGTGGATACCTAAGGCTTTTTCTGTGTTTGATTTGGCAAATATATGACTTCATCCATGCTTTGTATGTATGAGATGGAAATCTATGGTTGCAATGAATATTACATTGGCTACTTTTGCTGCACGCTATACCTAGTTTTATTATGTTGGACTCATTGAAGCAGAAGAAGTGCTGAAACAGGTTCAAGCCTATTCGTTTCAGGTAGTCATCTATCTTTTCCTGGAATTCCAGTGACAGCCGCATCTAAAGAAGCTTGTTTTCGCTATGAAGACATTGACTTGTGCAAAAAATATCATTTTCACGTGCACGTTTATTTAAATCTGAACTATCCTGCATTTGTAACTCAGTCTTTGCAGATCTAAATTTTCCATTCCCTTTGCAAATTATTTGAAGAGCCTCCCTGCTACCCACCCCATACCCTTCCATGCTGAATTTTTCTCCAGAATCCAGTGAAAAAAGTACCATTTAAATTTGCATCTAGCATATAGTGGCTAGCATATGATTCTAATTTGATTTTAACAAAGAGGATCTAAGGTTGGTTTTGAGCCTAAAAAATGTACAAAAAAAAAAAAAAAGATCCCCTAGCTGTATAATAATACAGCTCCTGGGGTTACTGACAAGGTATTTGAAATACCTTGTGATCAGTTAAGGTCAAGGGCAGTGCCATCTAAACTTCATTTGGAAAGAATTGGAAATAGCAAGGGAGTCAGCTTAGGTCTAGGAGGATCTCATGAAAGCTAGCTGCTTGACTACTTCAGGAAGGCCATGATTCTCCCTGCCTTCAGTAGTGATTTTCTCACAGTTGTACCAAAAGAGACTGCAGGGTATGTTCCACCCCTAACCCAACACATGCAGAAGAATGTGTCAAACACACAGCCCATTGGTGTTTGTTGAGTATTCACGTAATGCTTAGGAATGTGACATTGTGCTTAGTTTTCAGTAACTAATACCTTGTAAAGGATGAGTTGTGGGAATCTTTTGAAAATGGCTCCAATCTCATCAATGAGTAAGGAGTCTTGCTTGGAACATACCACAGATACAAGGGCTCTATCTCCATCAGCTTGGTTTACTGGTCTACATAAATAATGGGCTCAATCACTCCCTAATGGCCTGATGAGTTATTACGCTTTCTTGGGGATCTCATTGTACCATCTCATCAGGACTCAGGCATGTGAGAGGATACAGACCGTTAGATAATGATAGTTTTCTAAGACACATTTTTAGCCCTACAGGAATGCCTCTCCAACTACATCTATAGGGATAAAAATGTACTTTAGCCAACTCAAAGGAATTACTGAGATGCAAATGTTTAGCTTTGAAATGTCCCAGACATTGACAGTTCTTACTATTGACAACTCACATGAACATTTTTAACCCCCTTGGTACATTTTTATTTATTTATTATTTTTAACTGGAGGATAACTGCTTTACAATGTTGTGTTGGTTTCTGCCATAGATCAACATGAATCGGCCATAGGCATACATACACATATGAGAAACCGACAACAAACATTATTTTCAATGGTGAAAAACAGAAAGCATTTCCTCTAAGATCAGGAACAAGACAGGGGTGCCCACTCTCACGTGAACATTTAACAAAGTTTTCTGCTTTCTACATTGAATCTGATTAGGTGAAAAAATTATTACATGGTTGTTGTTTTTTTTTCTTGTAAGTATTTCTAATGATTATCCACTTATGTGTATATTGGTTTTCTCCCTGATGTCAATTATAAATGTCAAAAATCCTGGCAAATTTATACATTAATCACTATCTGAATGTGCTAGATGGGAAAACAGTGTGACCTCACTTTAACACAGAATTTTTTAGACAGGAAGGAATTAACACATGTTAGGAAGAAGGTGTTTGTATAAGCTGTTGTACTTTGTTGCTGACATTAATCTCTAGGACGGGAGCTTTCAAAATGAGACTTGGCAATATGCAAGTTATATTTGTTGAATATTCATTCATAATAGAAAAGCCTCCTAATGCCTCATTTATATTGTCATTTAAATCTAGTGCCACTTTAGATTAATTATAATCCAAATTATAGCTCTGTGCACTACAAGAATTAATATAGAGTTTATCCAGATTAATACATTTGCATTGAAAATGTAATATGTCTCTGCCATGGCTAAGGGGACCGCTTTTTAATAAGGGAGTAAACATGAGGAAAGATGGAAATTAACCTTCATTACTGCAATTAAAATTATCCTTTCATTCTAGTCTCATTAGAAAGAATACTGTACCAGTCATTATAATTTAGGCTTATTTGGAGTTGAATAACATCTTGTGTTATATCCAAGTTTTACAGTATTCAAACTTTATCAAATACATTGATTCATAAGTAATAACCCAGGATTTTGCTGTATTTTTTTTCAATATTTGCTCTGAATACATATATGTTATTGGATTTTCTAAGTTGTTATGAACATAAACCATTTTACAACCTTCTGTATTTTAGGGATTGAAAATTTATTAAGTAGGTGGCATCTGAATTGAAATGAATTATGTCATTTTTATATTAGCAATCTCATGCAAGTTAAATAATCCCATAACTGACAGATAATCATTGACTCATCTATTTGGCAGTGTTTATTTGCAATTAGACTTCATTTTTTTAGTTAAAAGTACATTAAAATGACATTGTTTTTTGAAGATAAATTATGATCTCATTTCAAAATTTTGGTAACAAAACAGTGTTCATTTCAAGTAAAGTTGTAGACATAAACTATGAGTAGTCAGAAAACTTAAAACCTTCCTAAAAAGTAAGTAGCCTTTATTTAATATATTTCTAGAATAAAACAATTCAGAAAAAGACCCCAGATTTGATTTCCTGTAATTCACCAGGGAGGCAGTAATACCTAAGGTGGTACCCCTTTTTGTAGAAAAGGCATACATGTATAAATTGTAAGGTCCCTTATTTTTGCAAATAATCATGATGACCTGTGTTCGCTTCAAGAGTCTGTTTTTGTCATATGCTGTCGCATCTTAACATTCTCTGCTGCTGCTTCTTATCAGTAGCATGTATTTCTGAGGTGCCTAGATAGAGTTTGGGGGTCTAGATTTTATAACTTCTTCTCAATTTAAAATAAAATGGTCTTTAGGGAGCCCCTAGCTTACATTAAGATCATGGTTTAATTAACTTAATTAGCCAAAAAATATTGAAGCTGACACATATATAGGGTAGAATATTATATCCAGCAGTTACCACAATGGTTATGAAATAGTGACCCTAAAACTTTTCTTGAGGCAGCATAAATGTCCCTAAATTCAAAAGCAATTATATTCTTGATAATATGAATATACATTAAAAATAACATGATTAATTATATCAAATACTTACACCAATGTACAGTCTTAGTAAAATGTTTTAAGCCTTGAAATCAGTTTTTTTGATCCTTATAGTACTAACATTAGAAGATACATACTTATAAAAATAAAGCCATAGCTATACATTTAATAGATTTAGAAGTTTCCAGAAGGTTTATTCTTTCTGATATTCCTAAAGCCTGCAAGCAACAAGAATTATGGAAATTCTCTTTTACCTTCTGTGTGACAGTCTTTGATAGCATATGGAATTGGACCAACCTATTATTTGGTCATGTCAGATTCTACCATGTACACAAAAGAATGATAAGGGAATATGACATAGTATTATTCTCTTAAGGAAGCATATTCTTCCTCATTATTAAGGAACTTTAAAAGAAAAATTTTCCAGTCTCACAGGGAAAAAGCAACTGATAGACACTCGCTGATTTAAACGACAATCATTTTATACAACTTGATCTGTCACCTTAAGCAGTTTTATTTGCCAACCTTATATATCCCATTGTTTTCTTGTATTTGTTTTTAATACTTTTAAAACAATAGCACAAAATATATTCTGCTTTGAGAATTTTCCTTTTAGAAGAAAAAAATTTTTGATACCTGGATGAATTATAAAATAAACATTCTTGGTTTTGAGATATCTTTGGATATGAAATACTTGGATGTTGTTTAATCAGTGTGACAAAATTCTTTAGTTTATCTCAGATTTAAATCATTCAAATGTAACTATAGTAAATTATATTTTCAAATATCTAGAAAGAATCTAAGTTTCTCTAATATATCTGTATATATAAGACAAATGTACCAATTCAAATAAAATCTAGTGTTTGCAAATCTATCAATAGAAATAAGTCTCAGTGCAATTTGTTTGAAATTGTAGCACTAATTCTATACCTTTCACAGACCTCAATGGAATAACATTATTGTCATTATGTCATTTGAATTCTATTTTAATTTTGGTCTCCTTAGAGTCAGACTTACTTTCAAATTTCTTTCAGAATTCAAAATTCCTAAAATTATTTATATGGTATAAAACATGCATCTCCATCCAGGAGAGAAAAAGAATCTATTTTGGGGTTCATTTTTATGTTGTTTTCATAACATCCTTGACCTTATTTTTAAATTAAAACTGGGTTATTTTGCAATAAAGTGTAATTTGTTCATTTATATGAACCGTATGTGGATTGGAAAAAAAAATCAAGATAAATCTTCATGCACAGCATACAATCAGATTACGCCTAGACTCTATATTTACGCGGGGTCTGATAGCAATCAATGGTTTAGCTTCATTGCATTTCAAGATGTATTTGCACCCAGTTGTCCAGTGATAGTGTCCTCACCCTGGAAATAATTTAGTTGCAAATTGACTGGAAGATGGTGAAAATTGAAAGTTAAAATTAGAAATACTCATAATAAACAGCAGAAAAAAGGTCAGATGATGCCGTGCTATGATGAGATTGGAATGGCTGGTAAATGAGGTTTTGTGTTTGTCGTGAGATGTATGTGACATGCCTACCCAATGTCGCTGTAATATCCAGCCTCACAGAAGAGATTATCGGGAAAATTGATGCTGGAAAGAATTTTCTGTTAGATTGGGAAATTAGAATCACACTCTATCCTTTGATGTGTGTGAGGCTTCTGTACATTACATTGCTCATCTAGGCAAAATTTTAAACCATCTTTAACACCGAATATTCAGATTAACCTCATAAAACAATTGTCTTCTTGATTTGGACTACAATGTCATATGCATAGCCACCTGCTGAAACATCTAAAGCCAAGGATAAATCACAAAAAAGCAGCAGTGGATACATAATGTATAATTTTAAAATCCTATATTCACCACATAAAAGCATTGGTTTCATTCGTGAATTATAACTGGTCAGCCCTTCTCAGAATTTTAAGTGTTTTTAGTGTCCTAGAATTTTAGAAAAAAAAAAATAGGTAATGAAACAGTTCCAAAAATAATTATTTTCTAAGTTAGCATTTGTGAATGGGAATAGATTTGCTTTAATGTGATAAAGGTATATTGAGACAGCAGAGGACATGTGTCATTGATCAATCTTACATGGTCACTGAGGGTTATCTAAACAGGAGACAGAAGTACATTTTAAAATACATTTATAAAGTCCACTTGGTCAGTGGACAAAAAGAAGTGTGTTTTTGCCTTTTGAGATTAGCATCATTTACAAGTGCTTGCCCCTCCTTCTAGTGATTCAGTGGACTTAGAGCTATGCGAAAGACATCATTTTTTCTGATTTTGATATTGTCAGTCTTTTAAGATTGAGATGTTCTATTCTCTTTTGGGGAATCAGGAGTAATCACACCAGAAAAGGAGCTAAAAGTCAGTGTGGCAGGGGGAACCCAGCCACTCCTGCTGGCAAAAGAAGAGGATGTGTCAACAAAAAGATCAAAGCCTACAGAGGACAATAAATTCTGTCACGAACAGGTACACATGGTTTGTTTTTTGTTTTTTTCTCCTTTTGCTGTATAAACATATTTTTTTAAAAATTGTTGCCCTTGATCATTTTAGAGCCCCCAAACCTTTCCATGCTGTTGAAATGTATGTAGACACTGTAATTGGCAAGGTAATTAACTCTTGGTCTGACTTCTAATGCTCCAAAGTCATCCACATCTATTAACTAATAGGAGTCATGTTTATTCAATATTTTCCAGTTCTATCAGTGTCCTTATTGTAACTACAATAGTAGGGACCAAAGTCGTATCCAGATGCACGTCCTGTCACAGCACTCAGTGCAGCCGGTCATCTGCTGTCCCCTCTGCCAGGACGTCCTTAGCAACAAGATGCACCTCCAGCTTCATCTGACGCATTTGCACAGTGTGTCTCCGGATTGCGTGGAGAAGCTGCTTATGACAGTAAGGGAACCAAGTCTTGATGCATGTGTGCCATAATCTCTGAAGGTATCAACATAAAATCTGTCATTATTGTGTGACAGAAATGTATTTCTTCTGAGTGGCGACAAGCTCTTGCTGACCGTGTCGTAGAAATCACAAGTAAAGGCCCGTTTGTTTCTCCTGTGCCTTGGAAATAAACCCCAAATGTGATACAAGGCACAGCTGATTCAACAACACAGATTTTGCAGCCTTATTCTCATACCTATAATGTTAATCAAATGATTCCTATGGGCACTAGGAGTTTCATCTTTGCTTGGCTATCATTTCTGGGCTACAGAAACCTTCAAGCTTATTTTTTAAAAAAAAGAAAAGTAAAGAAGAATACAGCATTGCCACAGCATTGATCTGAAATTTGAAAGGAGAGCATTGACCTCAAGAGTCACAGAATGTCCCTGCTTTGGTTGGAAAATATAAGTGGGGTACACAACTGTCTGGGGTAAAGTGTGATGGAGTCCATGATGTCTGGGGTACCTTTGTCATGAACCCCTTTGGTTTTCACAGGTGCCTGTCCCTGATGTGATGATGCCCAACAGCTTGCTACTGCCAGCAGCCGCCTCTGAGAAGTCAGAGCGGGACACACCTGCAGTCATCACAGCTGAGGGGGCTGGGAAATATTCAGGTATGCCAGCCTGTGACCAGAATCTGTGCCAGACACACTCTGGGCCTTCTATGCATGATGCTGATCTAGCATTATTACCATCAAAGATTTTGTTTTTCAGATGCACAAAGAAAAAAAAAACACACACATTTCCAAAAACCGTCATTTCCAAGGCATATTTACTATCTGGTTATCTGTAAATGACCCTTTGTTGTTATTGTTGCTGTTGAGCTGCTAAGTCATATCTGATTCTTTTGTGACCCCATGGACTGTGGCTCACCAGGCTCCTCTGTCCATGGGGTTTCCCAGGCAAGTGGGTTTTCATTTTCTTCTCCAGGGGATCTTCTTGACAGGCAAATTCTTTACCAGATTGACCTGGGACACCTAAACTGTCCTTGGGAGACCTAAATACCACTGACCAGGAACATTTTGTGGGCTCTAATTCCTGAACACTGTGCTTATAACCCTTGCTATCATACTGGTGGTAGCATGCTAATTCTGACTTATTTTCTTCCCATGCTGAAATTCCTTGAGGTCAGAGGTGATTTCTTTGGAGGTTCCTCCTTAACAATGGTGGTGGTTTAGTCGCTAAGTCATGTCTGACTCATTGAGACAGTAGCTCACCAGGATCCCCTGTCCATGGGATTCTCTAGTCAAGAATACTGGAATGGGTTGCCATTTCCTTCTCCAGGGGTCTTCCCAACCCAGGGATCAAACCCTCAATCTCCTGCATTAGCAGGCAGATTCTTTACTGACTGAGTCACCAGGGAAGCCCTTCAGAGGCTCCTGCATAACAATAATCATTGGCATTTAATCTGTAGACTCCTTCCTGTAAGTGCTGTTTATGCTTTCTTCACACAGGTGACAGTCCAATGGATGACAAAAGTATGGCGGGTCTCGATGATTCAAAGGCTAGCGTGGAAATAAAGAGTGAGGAGCAGAAACCAACGAAAGAAGCCATAGAAGTGTTGGAATGGAATAAAAATAGCAGTAAGGATATGAAAATCTCCGACACACTGCAAGATCAGTTAAGTGAACAGCAGAAAAGGCAACCACTCTCTGTCTCAGACCGCCACGTTTACAAGTATCGCTGTAACCATTGTAGCTTGGCTTTTAAGACTATGCAGAAGCTTCAGATACATTCCCAGTATCATGCGATTCGGGCTGCCACTATGTGTAACCTGTGCCAGCGTAGTTTCCGTACATTCCAGGCTTTAAAAAAACACTTGGAAGCAGGCCACCCCGAACTGAGTGAGACTGAACTTCAACAGCTGTATGCCTCCTTGCCCGTGAATGGGGAACTATGGGCAGAGAGCGAACCTATGGCCCAGGAGGACCATGCCCTAGAGCAGGAGATGGAGAGAGAGTATGAGGTGGACCATGAAGGGAAGGCAAGTCCTGTAGGCAGTGACAGTAGTTCTATTCCAGATGACATGGGCTCTGAACCAAAGCGGACCTTACCTTTTAGAAAAGGGCCAAATTTTACGATGGAAAAATTCCTCGATCCATCTCGCCCGTATAAGTGTACCGTGTGTAAAGAGTCATTCACCCAGAAGAACATTCTCCTGGTCCATTATAACTCAGTGTCTCACCTGCACAAGTTGAAAAAGGTTTTGCAGGAAGCCTCCAGCCCTGTCCCTCAAGAAACCAACAACAGCCCAGATAACAAACCTTACAAATGCAGCATCTGCAATGTTGCATATAGCCAAAGCTCGACCTTGGAAATCCACATGAGGTCTGTGCTCCACCAGACAAAGGCGAGGGCGGCAAAGCTGGAGCCCGGCAGTGGCCATGGACCTGGCGGGCACGGAGTGGCAGCCAGCGTTAACAGTCCCAGCCAAGGGATGTTAGATTCCATCAGTTTAGCAGCAGTAGGCAGCAAAGATACCCACTTAGATGCCAAAGAATTAAATAAAAAGCAAACTCCGGAATTGATCTCTGCTCAACCTACGCATCACCCACCGCAGTCACCAGCACAGATTCAGATGCAGCTGCAGCACGAATTGCAACAGCAGGCGGCCTTCTTTCAGCCTCAGTTTCTCAACCCCGCCTTTTTGCCCCATTTTCCTATGACCCCAGAAGCTCTGCTACAGTTTCAGCAGCCTCAGTTTCTCTTTCCCTTCTACATCCCTGGGACGGAGTTCAGCTTGGGGCCGGATCTGGGCTTGCCAGTAGGCTCTGCCGCCTTTGGCATGCCGGGCATGACGGGAATGGCTGGGTCCCTGCTTGAAGATTTGAAGCAGCAGATTCAAAGCCAACATCACGTTGGCCAAACTCAACTCCAGATTCTCCAGCAGCAAGCACAACAGTATCAGGCCACACAGCCCCATGTGCCCTCTCAAAAGCCGCAGCCACAGCCGCAACAGCAACAACAACCGCAGCAGCAGCAGGCCAGCAAGTTATTGAAACAAGAGCAAACCACCGTGGCCAGTGCCGACTGCCCCATCGTGAAGGACGTACCCTCTTACAAGGAGGCAGAAGAGATGGCCGAGAAGCAAGACAAGCCAAAGCAAGAATGTGTAAGTGAAGGCGAAGGGCTCAAAGAAAGCAAAGACCTTGGAAAGAAGCCGAAGTCCTCGGAACCATCCATCCCGCCACCCCGCATCGCTTCAGGGGCCCGAGGAAACGCAGCCAAAGCCTTACTGGAAAACTTCGGTTTTGAACTGGTCATTCAGTACAACGAGAACAGGCAGAAGGTACAGAAGAAGGGCAAGAGTGGGGAAGGCGAAAGCACGGAGAAGCTGGAATGCGGGACGTGTGGGAAATTGTTCTCCAACGTTCTCATTCTAAAGAGTCACCAGGAGCACGTACACGGCCAGTTTTTTCCGTACGGAGCGCTAGAAAAATTTGCCCGTCAGTACAGGGAGGCCTATGACAAGCTTTATCCCATTTCTCCATCTTCTCCGGAAACGCCACCTCCCCCACCTCCACCACCTCCCTTGCCTCCAGCTCCTCCGCAGCCTCCTTCTCTGGGGCCGGTCAAACTGCCCAGCACGGTCTCCACCCCGCTCCAGGCCCCAGCGCCCACTCCCCCGCCACCCCCACCCCCACCCCCGCCCCCTCCTCCGCCTCCTCCGCCCCCACCCCCTTCTGCACCCCCGCAGGTCCAGCTGCCAGTATCCCTGGATCTTCCCCTCTTTCCGTCCATCATGATGCAGTCGGTGCAACATCCCGCCCTCCCGCCCCAGCTCGCCCTGCAGCTGCCTCCAATGGACACACTCTCGGCGGACCTCACCCAGCTCTGCCAGCAGCAGCTTGGCTTGGATCCCAACTTCCTGAGGCATTCGCAGTTCAAACGCCCGAGGACGAGAATTACGGACGACCAGCTGAAAATCCTGAGGGCTTACTTTGACATCAACAATTCTCCGAGTGAAGAACAGATCCAGGAAATGGCGGAGAAGTCTGGCCTCTCCCAGAAGGTTATCAAGCACTGGTTTCGAAACACGCTTTTTAAGGAGCGGCAGAGAAATAAGGATTCGCCCTACAACTTCAGTAACCCTCCCATAACGGTTTTGGAAGATATCAGAATGGACCCCCAGCCCTCCTCCCTAGAACATTACAAATCAGACACATCCTTCAGTAAAAGGTCTTCCAGGACCAGATTTACTGACTACCAGCTTCGGGTTCTTCAAGACTTTTTTGACACCAACGCTTACCCAAAAGATGATGAAATTGAACAACTTTCCACCGTTCTCAATCTCCCCACCCGGGTTATCGTTGTCTGGTTCCAGAATGCTCGGCAGAAGGCACGGAAGAGTTATGAGAATCAAACAGAGACAAAAGACAATGAAAAAAGAGAACTCACAAATGAGCGGTATATCCGAACGAGCAACATGCAATACCAGTGTAAAAAGTGCAGCGTGGTTTTCCCCAGGATCTTCGATTTGATCACGCATCAGAAAAAGCAGTGTTACAAGGATGAAGACGATGACGCCCAAGATGAGAGCCAAACTGAAGACTCCATGGACGCCACGGATCAGGTGGTGTATAAGCATTGCACAGTGCCTGGCCAGACCGAAGCAGCCAAAACCGCTCCTGCCCCTGCGGGGGGCTCTGCTTCTGGGACCAGCACCCCCCTGATCCCGTCACCCAAACCAGAACCAGAAAAGACATCTCCAAAGCCTGAATATCCCACAGAAAAGCCAAAGCCAGGTGACCCCTCGCCCCACACTCAAGGCACCAAACCAGCCCTGCCATCAGCATCTTCTTCCTCGGACCCACCACCGCCACCGCCGGCCTCAGCCGCTCAGCCACAGCCACCCAAACCGCCCCAACTCCTGGGACGACCTCCCTCGGCTTCTCAGACCCCCGTCCCTTCCAGTCCGCTGCAGATTTCCATGACTTCTCTCCAGAACAGTCTACCTCCACAGTTACTTCAGTACCAATGTGATCAGTGTACAGTTGCCTTCCCTACCTTGGAACTCTGGCAGGAGCATCAGCACATGCACTTCCTGGCTGCTCAGAACCAATTCCTTCACTCCCCATTCTTGGAACGGCCCATGGACATGCCCTACATGATATTCGACCCTAACAATTCCCTAATGACTGGACAGCTGCTCGGTGGTCCTCTCACACAGATGCCCCCACAGACAGCTTCCTCCCACCCCGCGGCCCCGGCCACCGTGGCCGCTTCCCTTAAGAGGAAACTGGATGAGAAGGAAGAGAACAACTGCAGTGAGAAGGAAGGCGGGAACAGT
The DNA here is from genome assembly GCF_032452875.1 of Bos javanicus. Taxonomy (NCBI): domain Eukaryota; kingdom Metazoa; phylum Chordata; class Mammalia; order Artiodactyla; family Bovidae; genus Bos; species Bos javanicus. The sequence goes on from NC_083881.1 coordinate 40,204,494, forward strand.
GGGGAGGACCAACACCGTGATAAGCGCTTGAGGACCACCATCACTCCGGAACAACTGGAAATTCTCTATGAAAAATACCTACTGGATTCCAACCCCACCCGGAAAATGCTCGATCACATTGCACGGGAAGTGGGGCTGAAGAAAAGGGTCGTGCAGGTCTGGTTCCAGAATACAAGAGCACGAGAAAGAAAAGGCCAGTTCCGGGCAGTGGGTCCAGCGCAATCGCATAAACGCTGTCCTTTCTGCCGAGCCCTGTTCAAGGCCAAGTCAGCCTTAGAAAGCCACATTCGCTCCCGGCACTGGAATGAAGGCAAGCAGGCAGGTTACAGCTTGCCACCAAGCCCTTTAATATCCGCCGAAGATGGTGGAGATAGCCCGCAGAAATACATTTATTTTGATTATCCATCTTTGCCATTAACGAAAATCGATCTCTCGAGTGAGAATGAGTTGGCTTCTACAGTGTCGACACCTGTTAGTAAGACGGCAGAACTGTCACCGAAGAATCTCTTAAGCCCTTCTTCTTTCAAAGCGGAATGTTCTGAGGATGTAGAGAATTTAAACGCCCCTCCTGCTGAGGCTGGGTATGATCAACATAAAACTGATTTTGATGAGACTTCATCCATTAATACAGCGATCAGTGATGCCACCACCGGAGACGAGGGAAACGCAGAAATGGAGAGCACCACGGGGAGTTCCGGAGAGGTGAAGCCAGCTTTGTCTCCTAAAGAGGGGAAAACTCTCGACACTTTGCCAAAAACAGCGACCACCCCCACCACAGAGGTCTGTGATGAGAAGTTTCTCTTCTCTCTCACGAGTCCCTCGATACCTTTCAGTGATAAAGATGGTGACCATGACCAAAGCTTTTATATCACGGATGACCCCGATGACAATGCCGACCGCAGTGAAACGTCTAGCATAGCTGACCCCAGTTCACCAAATCCATTCGGCTCCAGCAATCCTTTCAAATCCAAAAGTAACGACCGACCAGGTCACAAGCGTTTCAGAACCCAGATGAGCAATCTCCAACTCAAGGTTCTCAAGGCTTGCTTCAGTGACTACCGAACTCCAACCATGCAAGAATGTGAGATGCTAGGGAATGAGATCGGTCTGCCCAAACGTGTGGTCCAGGTGTGGTTCCAGAATGCAAGGGCAAAGGAAAAGAAATTTAAAATTAACATAGGGAAGCCTTTCATGATCAATCAAAGTGGAACAGAAGGCGCCAAACCAGAGTGTACCCTCTGTGGGGTGAAGTACTCTGCCCGCTTATCCATCAGAGATCATATTTTCTCCAAACAGCACATTTCCAAAGTGAGGGAGACCGTTGGGAGCCAGCTTGATCGGGAGAAAGATTACTTGGCTCCCACGACCGTTAGACAGCTGATGGCTCAGCAAGAACTTGACCGTATAAAGAAAGCTTCAGACGTGCTGGGATTAGCAGTACAGCAGCCAAGCATGATGGACAGCAGCCCCCTCCACGGCATCAGTCTGCCCGCAGCCTACCCAGGACTCCCGGGCCTCCCCCCGGTCCTTCTCCCTGGAATGAACGGTCCATCCTCCTTGCCCGGATTTCCACAAAATTCAAACAGTAAGTCATGTCAAGGAAGGTCAGTCTAATGAATTAAGTGATATTAGGCAGCCAATGACATGTAACCAAGAATAGGGGTATGTCGAATCTCTTAATTTCAGTAAGTGAAACTATTAAGTTATTTGGAATATATAGTTCAGTGGCTGTAGTTAATGACCAGGCAGTAAACCACCCCAAACATGTGCAGAAAAAGGTAGATTAGCGTCTCATAAATATATTATTTATATCATTATATCTCAGAAACATTCCTTTTTTATACTTATTTCAAAATTAATTTCAAATGGCATTTCAGCACAGACATATGACATGAAATTTGTTATACATATTAAGAAAGTAAAGTATTAAAGCATTCATTGGCATCTGAATTTATGCTTTTCTGAGGAATACTGATTTTTTTTTTTTTTTTCCTTTTGTACTGTTTTGGGTTTTTTTCCCCTTAAATGCCAGGAAGTTCAAAAGCAAAGGGCCTTCTAGCCACAGGAACGCCCCTGTATTATACCTAGCAGGTAATAAAACAGATATGGAAAGTTTAATTACTAAGAATTCACTTCTATGATAATTTGTACAATTTTGCTTTTAGTAGCATTCATTTTGTTTCTTATTGTTTAAGTATATTTACAACCTTAAAAATACATTAATAGTACTCTATATCTTTCTACCACCACCAGTTGCCTAGATTTATAATCAAGACAGAACAAAATGACAACTGTTTGAGGCACTCCTAGATGATGGATCCAATTTTGTGCTTATCAAGAGAAATGCAGTTTGTACAGTTTAGATTTTGTGAATAAGTACAGGTATCTAGTTATTGAAAAAAACTGAATGTTGTATTATAGGCATTCGTGTAGCCACACATATAACAAAAGTGGTACCTGACACAAACTAAGAAGAAAAGATTCTAGTTTCTTTTTAAACTAAGTTTTATTTTCCAAATTAACAGTGTATTTTTTAAAATTTTGACAAGGAAATTATGACATTCCAAAGAGACATCTAGAATGAACTAATACATCTGGGAAGTTTCCAAAACATGATAGGAAGGCTCTTTTTTTTTTTTTTTTTTCATTTTCCAAATTAGACTTTTTACATAAATTTCAAACCTTTCAATTTCATCCTTCTCTGATGGCAATTTTCATTTTCATGTGATTTTGGCAAATATTCCCATTTTTAGTTTGGGAGACATAAAAACAGTGGTGTCAGGTGACCTCTTGGCCACTACTAACTCAGCTGGCTCCTCGTCCAGAAAGACTTGTTGGCTTTAGAAAGAAGCAGAGTGAATCTCCAAATACAAAGAGTTTTCTACCCAGAAAATTTATTCAATGTCATTTTCTTTAACTATAGCACCAGCTACCTTCCACTGTCCACCTATGTGTAGGGAACATACTTGGGCTTAATTATCTGAACATTCTTAGAGCCTTAAATATTAGAGCTACAATTATGTGTTTTGTCTGTACCTTTCAATTAAGTCAAATATAGTTAAAGAATAATGCAATGGCTAATTGTTTTGCATCTGAATGTATTAGTCTTCTAGTCTCACTTTATGTATCACTGTGATTATTAACTAATATGTAGAAAAATGTCTTATGTGGAAAAACTACTATGATCAGTTATGTAAAATAGAGCTTTTCCACATAGTGTCTAATGTGGAAAAACTCCATGAACACATATAAATTGGAAAATTATGTAAAATAGAATAGAATTTGGTATTTACAATGGGCTCAGAACAGTTCAAGTATGTGTGCCTTTAATCTGCAAGTCAGCTTTGATGGATGATCCTGTGTAGTCACCCTCCTAAGTGGTGATCAGGACATCTTGTTTTTCTCTCCACCGGATCAGGAGGTCTTTGCTTAGACAATGAGTCCTTTACTGACTGCCTTTCCCCTTTGTCACTCTGACACTAGTACCCAGAGGGCTGTACAAGAGAAAGCCAGGAGGGAGAGGAGAGAATATGTTTATGAAATACTTAAAAAAAAACCTAACCTTTCTCCTCATTCTACCACCATAAATATAATTTACATCCTCCTCCTGAAATACGGATTGGCAAAACTATCAGAGTTGTGGAAAGATGTTAGAGGCAGGCCCTTCTTGATGAGCACTGTTTTTTTTTTTTCTCTCTCTCTTTTTTTTTAAATTATGAAAATATAACACATTTACAAGAGACTTGGAAAATACAGAATAAAGTTATATATAGTTCTACTATACATTACAATTATTTCAAGTTGATAAATTAAGATTTTTAGTTGATGTTTCAATATCAAACTCTCAAAAGTAAATAGACTGAATATACAGAAAAGTAGGAGGATATAGTAGACGTGAAAAGCACCATGAACAGTTCAACATACTTAAGATTTATACAATTTTCACACAACAGTAGGATACAAATTCTATTCAAGTTCCCATAGACTATAAACTCGGAGAAAGCAACGGCATCTCACTCCAGTATTCTTGCCTGGACAATCCCATGAATGGAGGAGCCTGGTAGGCTGCAGTCCATGGGATCGCTAAGAGTCTGACATGACTAAGCATCTTCATTTTCACTTTTCACTTTCATGCATTGGAGAAGGAAATGGCAACCCACTCCAGTGTTCTTGCCTGGAGAATCCCAGGGACAGGGGAGTCTGGTGGGCTGCCATCTATGGGGTCACACAGAGTCAGACACAACTGAAGCGACTTAGCAACAGCAGCAGCAGACTATAAACTAGGACACACTGGAACATATCCAGGGATATAAAACAAGTAACAAAAATTTCATGGTCTAAAGGTATTAAAATATACAGAGTCTGTTCTCTTATCACTGTGGAATTATGTTAGAAGTCAATATAAAAAGATTTGAAAACAACCCACATATTTTCAACTACAATTTACCAAGGGAAATCTTTGACTTAGCCATTGAAAGTCTCAATAAAGTTACAAGACTCAAAAAACACAGAGGGTGATTGCAGAGAAGAAAGCATTGAAATGAGAAATTAATATCAAAGTGGGAAATTAATATTGAAGGTACATTAAAAATGCCATGAACTTGGAAATTAAATATCGACTTTTAAATGATGGGTGTATCTAAGTAGCCATAACAAGGAAAAATTAGAAAATACAATAAAAATGAAAAGAGAATTTATCAGAATTTGTTAAATGCAGCTGAAGTTTTTAAATGCATCAGGTACCAAAGGCACCATGTATCTGCTGTATGATTAAATCGTGGACCAAAACAGACGAGAGTGTTATATGGAGAAAAGGTCCATGAACATACCTACTGGAATGTGCAATTTCTCTTGAATTAGTTGTTTGTTTTTTATGGAATTTAAACATTAGCCCAGCACAGTTACCAGCAGGATCCCATCTGAGAGCCTGAATTCCCACACTTCCAGCTCACACCTTTTTTAGGTTAATTGATCTGTGGTGGGTAATGCTGAATATTTTAATTATCTCATGGAGTAGAGCTGTGGCTCTCCATCTTGCTATCAGCATCTTTCTACTGGATTACGTTTCATCAAACAAGTATCTCCTATGCTCTGTGGAAGAAATAGGTATACCAGCTAGGTGAAATAAAAGAAGAAAATTACTTCATAAGTAGAATATTCCTGTATCTCTCACATGCTTTGGGCTCTTCTAACAGTTTATTATCTATATGAATAAATTTTGATAATATGATGTGTTCACCTTGGGCCCATTTTAAAATTTTGTTCCTAAGAAAATCACTAAAAAGTGCTCCATTGAATGAGATCAGCCATAAAATAAGTAAAAAGTCTGATTCCAAAGGCTGCACCCTCAAACTGACTTAATTGAAATGTACATATTCAGTTTTAGCATTTATCAACCTCCAAATTCGCAGTCAGGTTGATGGAAACAAATAGCCCCAGGTCATTCACCTTAAAACCTAAATAAAGAAACAATCGGCCAACCAGAGGTGTAGAATTGGTATAGAATTTAAAGGCTCAAGAGACAGTTTTCTATGACAGTTAACCTGGAGTATCCTCTAATGCACATTAATGAAGTCTCCTTTATGTACAGTTGGGAAGGTCCCCTGGAGGAGGAAATGGCAACCCACTCCAGTATTTTTCCCTAGAGAATCCCATGGACAGAGGAGCCTGGTGGGCTACAGTCCACGGGGTCGCAAAAGTTGGACACAACTGAGCGACTAATACTTAACCTCCAAATTTCCTGGTTTTAAAAACCCATTTTGTTCTTTTTTGGATGGAATTCTTATTGTTTTAGCAGCATTAATTCTCATAAAATTTTTTCATCTTAATTTCCAAATTGTTTGGTCTTTCAAGATCACAAGGAAGACCCTTTGAAGAGTAATATCCATCATGTGAGCCTGCTTCCTGAGCAATGACTGAGGCCTGTGTTCAATATCGGGCTTCCCAGGTGGCTCAGTGGTAAAGAATCCGCCTGCCAAGCAGGAGACATGGGTTTCATCCCTGTGTTGGGAAGATGCACTGGAGGAGGAAATGGCAACCCACTCCAGTATTCTTGCCTGAGAAATCTCATGGACAGAGGGGTCCAGCAGGCTACAGTCCACAAGGTTGCAGAACAGTTAGACACGACTTAGTGACTAAACAAAAACATTTTTAGAATCACTACTTACTATTACTTTTTTTTTTAACAAAATGAATTATTTTCTGCTAAAAAATTTTTCCACATTTGTCTCTTTCTATCATGATCATATGCAAAAAGGGGAAATGGTAATAGAAAATCATATGCCTGTACACCTGGAAAAAATTAGAAAACTTTCACATTTTATCCTTTAGAAGGTTAGCTTCTTTTGGATTTTTCCTCAAGAAGAATAGGAAAATAACTTGATTTTCTATTTTTAACGTATTTACTTTATTGTTTTAAGCAGTGTCTGATTCTTTTTATGTGTCTGATTTTTATATGTTCCATTAGTCTCTGGAAATACTGCCTAACCCAGTTCCCTTAAATGGAACTTTAGAACATGCCTTTTGCATTTTTCTCATACCTCAGTGTAATATACTAGCATTTTTGGGGTAAATCTAGATAAGAGTAAGTCTTTAATAATTTTAGCACAATTGTCTTTGGCCCATGTACATCATTAGTGTTATTTTTCACCTCAAGAATAAAGTTTTCCTCTGCAAAACCTAGATCAAAGCAACTTGGGGAAAAGGCACTAAATCTGTGCTATGTTCATGGGGAGACAGGCATTTTCTTCCAAAAAGCATTACTTTGGGGGCATAGACAGCAGTTTCAGACTTTACTGGAGGATCAGATGGTAAAGAATCCACCTGCGGTGCAGGAGACCTGGGTTTGATCCCTGGGTCTGGAAGATGTCCAGAGAAGGAAATGAGTACCCACTCCAGTATTCTTGCCTGGAAAATCACATGGACAGAGGAGCCTGGCCAGTTACAGTCCTTGGGGTCACAAAGAGTCAGATACGACTGAGCAACCAACACCTCTAGCAGTTTTGGGAAAACAAAACTAAACCATATCACGGTAATATGAGATCATCTGTAGGAAAACTTTCATCTCTCAGAGAATTGGACCAGGACTTAGGAAACAGGAAAGAATGTACGTTGTGTAGCTGTTGTTGTCAGTTGCTAAGTTGTGTGCGACCCCATGGACTGTAGTCCACCAGGCTTTTCTGTCCATGGGATTTCCCAGGCAAGAATACTGGAGTGGGTTGCCTTGTCCTTCACCAGGGAATTCTTCCCAACTCAGGGATGGAACCTGCATCTCCTGCATTAGCAGGAGGATTCCTTCCCACTAAGCCACCAGGGAAGCCCCATCTTTTGTAATTACCACCACTTATTCTGCATCGTGATTAGTGTTCAGTTTTTCTCTTCTAAATCTGGTTTTCATACATCAGTTGACTACTGAATTTTTGATTGTGAACTTCTACAAGTGTATGTCTTTTAGTAGACCTAATGTACATTATTCGTTATCCTTAGTCCGTATCTCGTTTACTAAAAATTTTACTTAGCTAATTGTTTAACTCAGCTTACTCCTCAAGATGTTGAATTTCTAAAAATCCCTGATAGTCTTTGACTATAGTAGTTAAGATTCCTACTGCAGTCTTCTAAAAATTTTCATTACTTTGTTATATGACCTCTAGACAAGAATTTGTAGACCCCATCTGATAGGAAAGCCTGAGTCAACAAATATCGATCTACTTGCTTCTAACGACCACTGCGATTTTTTAAAGTCTTAGTTCCTTAAAATTTCTCTTGTCTTAAATTCTCATGTCAGAGAGATAGGTAAGCCAGCAGTTTCCTTAGATTTAGGAGGGAAAGCGCTTAGGCAGTAGGGGGATAATTATTGAGTATGAAGCCTAGATGTTCTTGACCCAAAACTAAGATCGGCATTATGAGTAGGCAAAAGAGGCAGGCCACCAACCTAATATCATTCTAACAGTACAAGGAAGGATCTTCTGTCCTCCTTAAAGCTTCTTCCACTCAAATCATTCATGCCTGAAACTCTATGAATCAGGGATTAATTCTTCGGAATTAATTTTTTAGCAGAAAATAATTCATTTTGTTAAAAAAAAAAAAGTAATAGTAAGTAGTGATTCTAAACATGTTTTTGTTTAGTCACTAAGTCGTGTCTAACTGTTCTGCAACCTTGTGGACGGTAGCCTGCTAGACCCCTCTGTCCATGAGATTTCTCAGGCAAGAATACTGGAGTGGGTTGCCATTTCCTCTTCCAGTGGATCTTCCCAACACAGGGATCAAACCCATGTCTCCTGCTTGGCAGGTGGATTCCTTACCACTGAGCCACCTGGGAAGCCCGATATTGAACACAGGCCTCAGTCATTGTTCAGGAAGCAGTGTTCTTGCCTGGAGAATCCCAGGGACGGCGGAGCCTGGTGGGCTGCCGTCAGTGGGGTCGCACAGAGTCAGACACAAGTGAAGCAACTTAGCAGCAGTAGCAGCAGCCACTTACCATTGAGGATATTGAAAGACTATTCCCTAACATGATGGAAATGCCTTAGATACTGTTAATAATACAAGTACAGAAATGATTTCAAAGCAGGTCAGAGAAAAATTGGGTGTGGTGAGGTTGAAAAGAAGAGCAGCCAGTACTAAGCTAGGCTAATTGACAGTAATGTGATAATGAGTGGGGTCAAGTTGAGAGTGATGTTGAGGACTTGAGAGTATCTTGAATGCTAAGCCTTAGACAAGGTTTCTCAGCTGGGTAAAGGCCAATTAAAAAACAAAAGTTCTTTTTCTAGCTAAAGTAAAACCAATACAATATTGTAAAGTAAAAATAATAATAATAAATAAATGATAAAAAAATAAAAGAGCACATTTCATTAAAAAAAAGAAATGTGTGTCACTGTTTGTGTCAGGTATTTTTCATTTTTTTAACACCCAAATGTTGCATTTAGCATAGAAGACTAGCCAGTATTTAAAAAAGAGTTTTCCCCACAGCTACACACTGAAACTTCATTCACCTTCTCCTAGTTATTTCTTCCATCGGCCCATCAGACCTCCATCATGGCCCTTGTCTGGATCATTTGGTAGTGAGCCTTCCTTCATTGAAGAACAAACCACAACCCAGTTGGGCTTCCAGTCTGTTCCACTTGCAACCAACTATATTTGCCTCTAAAAAAACAGACTCAAGAAAGGCACAGACTTTACAGTTTCCATTTCTACCTTGAGCTGCCTTTTAGTTTTTCACCCAACTATCCAGAGCCTAAAAATGGCTTTGTGATAAACCAGCCACTACATTAGACTGCATGCTTGAAATTCAGCAAAGATCTCCTCCATTTCAAGTCACACTCTACCCCACATGTGTCTGCCTGCTGAGCATTTAGTTCTCCTTCTCTAATGATATGAGGATCATTTATGCCTGCTACAAGTAAACCTGGAAGAAGCATGTTGGGCCGTTGGGGAGTGGGGGTGGGGTGGGTGAAGGGGTAGTGATAAAGTTGTATGTTAACACATGCAATTCCTATCAAGTAGTGTTGGCCAAAGTGTCAGAATAGGGAGTAATGAGTAGCTTACCCTGTACCCTTAACAATGAAATCAGGCCTAACCACTCTCAGTCCTAGTGAAGAAGAGGTATCTTCAGCAGGCATTAACTGCTGCCTTCTTTATCTGATGCAAAGGTATTTTTCTATCAGAAGTTAGGCAGAAAAAACAAAATGAAATTCATTTTT